>NW_010391178.1:25395-48744 GCF_000710305.1 Buceros rhinoceros silvestris | reverse complement strand
CCAACTACTGATTCTTACCTGTTTTTCTCATGAATTTTCAGGATTTCATGTGTCTGTTGGAGCAGCTGTTTCTCTAGCTTGTACGTTGACAGTGAATTTTCCAGCAGCTGAATTTCAAGTCTGGATGTTTGATTTAGCACCTTGAAGATAAATTAAAAACATTAATGTTTATGTTCTCCTAGCTATGTAGTTACAGCAACATAATGCAACCATTTCACTCTGATTTGATGATTTGTCAAAAATTGTTTTTAAATCCCTTTTTAACCTCAGCTGCTCAGCTGGTGCAAATGAACTCAATCAAGCTACACTGATACATACCAGCTGATATTCTGGCACCCAGTTTAGCGGAGAATAATATTGGGCCGGCAGAAAAAGAAAAGGTGACTGCCAAATAAGCTTCATTTCATCGGAAAGAACAAGAGGCATGCCTCAAACATGCATTCCTACAAAGCACGCTTAAACCAGAAGACTGCAAGAGTACTTGGACTGAAACCAAAGTGTTGCATCCGCTCTTTTGTAAATAGATCTCCTACTTTAGCTTTCCCCTGAGTTCTCTCTTCTGCAGTGTTGGCAGAAGTCTGCTGTCTGCTTATGTTATCGCTACTCGCACTCTTACACAGATTTTTAAGATGAAGGTTGTGATCCTGTGTGATTGCTTTACACAATTGTCTTTCACTTTAGCTGTGGTCTGTACGAATAGCACAAGTTTTACGAAGTACATAAGACTGAAAGAAGCCTTTTAAATAGGTGAAAGAGAATAGATTCTAACAAAAAAAAAATAGCTCAAAAGTGGAAATAACAGAATGCTTTCAAGAATTAAAACAACATTATTAATTAATGTTAGATGATTTTGTTGGGGTAGCCTTGTTCGTTACATAAATTCTGAAGAGGATGTGTAAATAGTTTTTGTAGATAGGTGTGCACTCAACAGTTAACATAAAATCACTTCTGGAACTGAAAATTATGCCTCTTTAATGGAACCTATCAGACCTTTCTTGGAAGGACATTTACCAATATCATCATAGGATTTTATGGTAATATTTTCTCATGCATGCCCTATAGAAATTTGTAACAGAACACAAAGCAAAGAAAATGGCTCTCAAACTCAATCCAATGCTTTATTTATGTTTGGAATTGTTGAAATTCACAGAGCAACCTGACTTGTCCTTTTTTTAAGGGTAGAGAGTTTGAAAAAAAATGGAAATTGTAAGTATGCAGCTGTTACGTTATTCAAGATGGGTACATTTGGAACTGCCAGAGGGCCCCACCACAGTTTCAGAAGAACCTGGCAGAAATTCAGGGTGTATTATGAAGGTTCACAAGAAGTAAGAAGACAGGAAAGCACCAATAGATTTCTAAAGAGGTTACATCTGCAGAGCAGCCTACAAAAATTGTAGAGCTTCAGGCAGAAAAGAAGGCTTAAAGGAAATCAGTGGGATTTTGCATGGATCAGGGATTGAGAGGCGTCAGTGAGATTTCAAGGAGGTGAAAGCTCCATCTTCAGTCTTTCATACTCTTCCTTATTCTGATATGAATACTTATTTCAGTCATAATATCCTGGCCTTCCTTTCTCCTTGTATCCTACAGACCTTCAGCTCTCTGCCATGCAGCTGGCTACCACTATCACTGACAAGAGCAGACTCTTTTCACTTTCTTGAGCCACCTGCACCACTCCTTTCTGATTGATGGTAGAGCCAGGAACTACAGGGACTTTCTCTTTCTGCTGAAAGAGGGGAGATGGGAAATAAGATCACTGATCTGAAAGCCAAAGCATGTACTGCAACAAGGAAGAGCCACTCCCGCTGATATCTTGAACATCCCCTGAATTCTTCAGCAACACGTATAGAAGAAGGAAGTCGTCTGCTCCTTCATGCAGTGGCCAGTGATACCGCTACCTTGAAGTGATTCATCAAAGGAAAAGAGAGACAGAGGCAATGCACATTTTGTCCCTTACCTGCTTAAAGGAGGAAGTCGTGAATGAGTAGAAACATACAATCATAGAAACATAGAATGCTTTGGGTTGGAAGGAACATTCAAAGGTCATCTAGTTCAAACCCCCTGCAGTGAGCAGGGACATCTTCAAGTAGATCAGGTTACTTGGAGATCTGTCCAACCTGACCTTGAATGTTTCCAGGGACAGGGCATCTGACAACCTCTCTGGACAACCTGTGCCAGTGTTTCACCACTTTCAGTGTAAAATATGTCTCCCTTATATCTAGCCTAAATCTCCCCTCTTTAGTTTAAAATCATCACCCCTTGTCCTATCACAGCAGGCCTTGCTAAAAAGCCTGTCCATATCTTTGTTACAGCCTCCCCTCAAGTACTGAAAGGCCACAATAAGGTCTCCCAGAGCCTTCTCTTCTCCAGGCTGAACAACCCCAACTCTTTCAGCCTGTCCTCATAGCAGAGGTGCTCCATCCCTTTGATCATTTTTGTGGCCCTCCTCTGGACCTGCCCTAACATGTTCATGTCTTTCTTGGGCTGAGGACTCCAGAGCCGGATGAAGTACTCCAGGTAAGGTCTCACCAGGGTGGAATAGAGCAGAATCTTTCAAGAACATGTGCTACTAGAACAAACCAAATGAATGAAATACTTTAATTCCTCCTGTTCTAAATGAACAATGAATGCAGTGCAGCCGTAATATACCACACACTATGAAGATCAAAAGGAAGTCAGCAAAAATAAGGAAAACATGTATGCATCTAAAACTGATAAAATAATCCAAAAGGCAAAAAGTAGTATGTATCTTTGGTATAAGCCCAGTATGAAATTGAACTCTGGGTTATGACAGGGATTCTCTTGTCACTTCAATCACAACAGTGATTTTAGTGCTAGGAATCGTATGGAGATGGCTCTTTAAATTCATGTGATGTTATACAGTTTTACAGTACTATCAAACACACAATATTATAGAGACGTTTATGCTTGTCCCTCTCTTCATAGATTAAAAGCTGCCGACATACACTACTTTTCAAATAACTGGAAACATCTTGCAGAAAATAAACAAATTTTCTTGTAGTAGTAAAGAGGCAAACAACAATGGAGATCAAAGGCTCTGCTTTAGTCTGAAACTCTTTCTTTAGCTTGACACTTGTATCATTCACAGTATGTAGATGGACTGTTTATTTAAAGTCAAATACTGATTTAGTTTCCTGGACAGCCCTGCCTGCTCTACACAGACAGACCTAAATATACTGACCAAATGAAACCAAAAGAAAGACACATAACAAGGGTCAGTCATCACTGCTGGTGGCACCAAGAAACAGAGTGTGTGTGTTTCTTGGAGCCCTGTGTTGAAATGTTTTGTGTGGAGATGCATTAGAAAAGAAAAGAGGATGAGAAAAGATCTCTGCATTTAACAGCTTTTAGAAAACCACTCTAGGAACATACCTGGGTTTCAACATCCGTGAGTTTTCTTGTCTGCTCTGCTGTCTGGCTGAGGAGGCTGGTCCCTATCTCGAGCATGGTGGCAGTGTGGTTCTGCACAGCGTTCTGCTGCAGCTGCACCATCTCCGATTTCATGTTTTCCACAATGTAATTCTCAAGCTGTAAAAGAGAAAAGGTTGTAGCTGTAGTATTTTAACCTGTTTAGGCATTCTGCTCACATAAGGGTGCATAGCTGGCATTCTTGCCAAAAGGGGAAATTTCAATGTTTTCAGGGGGAGTCCAAGTCTCCATTGACCCTGTGACTGTTGGGGTAGGGACCTGACTATTTGAGCAGTCTGTTCCACTCACTCCCATTTTTTTTCCAAGTATCACAGCCTGCTGGCATGAGCTGGAGCAAGCCCTACCTGCCTCCATCTGTGTCAAGGTTGCAGTGAGTGCTTGAGGTAGATATGTCATGGCAGCTCTGAACTGAACCCCTAAAGGAACAAAGTACTTAAGAGGGAAACGCCAGATCCTACTTGTACATCGTAACTTACATGTAGTCCTTCCTGGAAAAGATCCTGCCATATCGTACTTCCTCTGGATTATTCCTATCTCAGAGTCATTCAGCAATATGATTTTTTACTGGGTTAGGTTCCCACAGAGAGTTTCACAAACTCAGCAAAGAACGCAGCTACTTTAACTATGACCAAAAAGCTGTAAAGGAATGGAAACACTGTCATGGCAATAAAAGAAAGAACCATAGAAAGCTGGTTTACTCCTTTGCTTTTGTTGTCTTGATTTTGTTTGGTTTGCATCTGCACTCTGTTGAACAGAATCTGAATTAGAGCCCACAAATTAAACTGGGTGCCCAAGAGAGGGGGGCACTTTTTGTTTTGTTTGTTTTAGTTAATATAGGCAGGGTTATTCCTTTCTAGCCACCTAAATATTCACCCTGCCACAGCAGACCAGGAATCTAGGACTAGTCTTCAACATGAAAAATGTGTTTCTTACTTATACAAGGATTGTCCTGGTATCTTGCTTTATGTGCCCCATAAAGTATTAACATAAAAAAAGGTCTCCCAGAACTTAGTTTTCATTACCTTACACTGAAAATAGCCAGACTCCTGTCAATTTACACCCAGTGAAGATGCAGTCCTCAGTTTCATCTCATGGCTGATCGTGTCTTATGGTTAGCTAATTCCAGACTTAAAGCAACCACAGTTTTATCTAATTTTAATCACATTGGGCCTCGTTCTTGCAACAGCATGTTTCATTGTGAAAGATAAACTACAAGACTAAATAGTAAGAACCAGGTGAGGTTGATTTAAAGGCTGAAGAATGGAGCAAGAGTCAGATACACAGTGTGACTAATAAGAAGGGCTGCTTTCATCGTATCTATCAGCATACCTGTGCTTAGGTGTAACTACTATTTGATGTTCTGATAAGCCACATTAGCTGACCTCACAGAAGTTTTATTACCACTTTGATTATTTATGTGCACCTTCTAGTAGTTCTATAAACATTTTTACAGAGAAAGAACACTGCCGCAATGTAAAATATTTTCTGCACAAGACAGTTGTTGTTGTTCGGTTTGTTTGTTTACTATGGTTTGGAGAAGCACTTAGTAACCATGATGGTTAAAACTAAAGCGGATGTCCTACAGCTTCAGTCAACAAAAACGTTTCCTTGAATTGCCAGGTAACAACTCTGCAAAAGAATGCCTGCAATGGATGCCTCACCATTTGCCACTTCAAGTGTAAGTTTACTGCTCTGTTTTAGTTTATTGCTGTGAGATGATACAGATATTAAGCTAGTTCACAAGGGAGAAGTACAGATTTATCACATTTCTACACCATGCTTTTATGTTCAGAAGTATTTTGCCTGTATATCTCTTTCACATCAGATAATGCATTTTTAGCCACCCTTTGCTTCTTGTTGTTTTCTAACCAGTAATATTTTTTTCCCAAACTATCCCTTGGTCGCAAATAATCCCTATGAAAGAGCCCCACAAACTAGATGGTTGTCTTTCTCTGTATTTTGTTTCAAATACTGGAATACCTGAACAGGAAGTTCAAATTTCCCACAGCTTTCACATCCTAATGAGACACAAGGCTCTCAAGTCATGGTACTGCCCATGATGGGGTACAAACACATATATTTCCTCATGTCCAATGTCTTTTGTTTCCAGATAGGCCCATAGCATGTGTGTGAAGTGCTGTACAGTGTTTGATTTGTTACCCTGCAGCTTTCTGAAATTGCCTTGCTGTGAGCTACCATGGGGCACATGGTGCATGCGTGTTATGGATGTCTGGGAAAACCCATGCAAAAATATGGGAGCTACACTTATTACACATCACATAGAAATATGTTTGTATTTCTAACTATTTTTTTTCCTCTTATTTTACTCACACCACAGAAAGAATTGCGTTTTAAAGATCCAACTGCATCTTTGTGCAGTTACAGCATGTTTTGACCAGCAAGAACACAGGCATAGATTGAGGCTTATTGGATAACTTGAACATTTACTTATTGTAGTCTAACACACTCCCCACGGTATCCAGTCTTGGGCAATTGCCCTTGGTTACTCACCCCTAAAACAGCCTCTGCTTGAATCTCAGACTAACTCGTTATAACAACAAAGCTGATTTTCCTGTTTCAGAACTACTCATTAAATGCTTTTGTAAATATTTGGTGTTCGGTATGCTGCCACAATAGTTTCTGTAAGCACATCTCAGGAGTCTCAGGAGATACTTACTCAGGCGAAGGAGTGTAGAACAAGGACTGAAATAATGTAAAGTTTCTGTTACAATAATTCCCCTTCCTTCTTTCACCCACTTTTGTTAGTTTGCTCAGTAGATTTAGTGGTTGCAATCTGGTCCAGCTAAAATCAATGGCAAAATTCCCATTGACTTCTACAGGACAAAATTTCACCTATTATTTTTATTGCAGGAAATCAACATTTACCAGGTTCATTATGGCCAAGCACTGAGTTTTATATGAAGCCTTCTCTTCTTTTGAGGCATTGTATTAAGTGTACTAAACCTTAGACTGAGCTTTCTTTGTGGTTAGTTAAGAGGAATAGCATCTATTTAACAAGTGATAAAAGGATCCTTGCAGGGTGGCCTCACAGAAAATGTGACACAGAGAAACCCATTCACAGAACATTTAGGGATTTAAGTCATTTTTTAGAACCTCTTCATCCAATAATTAAGTTAAATTCAATTTGTCCATAGACTCTGCATTAAACGGTGAATATATAATGCATGATGAAATGATCTTTCCTGTCAATGTTCTTTTTACATTTGGATTTTCAAATCCTTATACTGATTTCTTCTTATTTCAGTTACTTTTTGTTGCAAAAGTGAAACAGCTTTTTTTTTTTTTCCTGCATTCCTTTCTCCCCAACCCACCCCTCCAACTATATGGCTTTCTAGAGTGCATTGATGTCCTTGTTATTAATTTGGCTGCATCTGCTTTCAGTAAGACTCATTACATTGCACAGGCATTTTCAGTAATGCAGAATTACTGGTGGGATGCATAAGAACGCTATAACATTCTCAGAAATAAAACTGTCAGAAGGCTCCGTGTTATTGTTTAATAAACATTCCAGAGAATTATGCTTTAAAAGTATCTAGCTTTTTCTGGGCAATGTTTGTTGAATAATCTTCATAGAAACCACCCAAACACTAATAGAACTATTAAAATGGAAACTGTAACTTAGGGCCTAAGTAAATGATAACGGTTCGTGGCAGATGGCTTGTAAATAAAATAGGAGCTTTTTCCTCGACTTTGATCAAGTAATGTTGGTCCTATGTAATTATATTTTAAGGACTGCTAAGATATCCAGATGACATTAGGTTTTCATACAGTGCCTTAGAACAAGAATGAAAGTTAAAATAACAACAGGCCACTCTCCCTCTCCTACTATATATTGCACATTATTTGGAATAATAGAAAGACAATGCACTGGTGATATTTTGTAAGAGCTTTTTTGGTTTGTCTTGCTTTGCACACCCTGAAGATGTACTAGTGATTCTAGATCACAAGAACCAACGCAAGTTCAGTACTTCTTTCTTTGTTTTTCTGTCTGAGGGAGGGTCATACCTCCCCATACTGACAAACTGCCCCAGGGAATCAGAAATAAAAGTGGCATTTGATCTAATTTTTATTTGAGAAATACACAAACAACTTTAATGGGAATAAGCTGGAAGAAGTAGAATACCATAGAAATTCTTTGACTTTTGCTGTAGCAGAAAGGGATTAGGAAGGAGTTTATCACTGAGAAAAGCAATATTATTTGTGTATTGAAGAGGCCAGCATTACATGTATTTCTAAAAAATAACACCTTCTATGAACTGTTTGTCAATGAGAAAAGATTGATAAAGACTGAAAAGATTGGCCAGGTGCTTGGGTCAAAACAACCACCTGCAACGTTACAGGCTTGGGGAAGAGTGGCTGGAAAGTTGCCCGTCAGAAAAGGACCTGGGGGAGCTGGTTGACAGCCAGCATAATATGAGCCATCAGTGTGCCCAGGTGGCCAGGAAGGCATCCTGGCTTGAATCAGCAATAGTGTGGCCTGGAGGAGCAGGGCAGTGATTGTTCCCCTGTATTTGGTGCTGGTGAGGCTGCGCTTCGAATACTGTATCCAGTTTTGGGCCCCTCACTAGAAGAAAAACATCGAGGTGCTGAAGCGTGTCCAGAGAAGGATAACAAAGCTGGTGAAGTGTCTAGAGCACAAGTCTGATGAGGAGCGGCTGATGGAACTGTGCTTGTTTAGCCTGGAGGAAAGGAGGCTGAGGGGAGACCTTATCACTCTCTACAACTACCTGAAAGGAGGTTGTACTGAGGTGGGAGGGTCTCTCTTCTTCTTCCAAGTAACAAGGGATAGGACAAAAGGAAATGGCCTTGAGTTTCACCAGGGGAGATTTAGGTTGGATATTGGGAAAAAATTCTTCACAGAAAGGGTTGTTAAGCACTGGAACAGGCTGCCCAGGGGAGTGGTGGAATCCCCATCTCTGGAGGTATTGAAAAGTCATGTAGATGTGGTGCTGAGCGACATTGTTTAGGGACCCTGGCAGCGAAAGCTGAACAGCTGGACTCGATGATCTTGAAGGTCTCTTTCAACCAGAATGATTCAGTGATTCTGTGAAAATGACAAATTTGCAATCATGCAGCCTTCTCGTATTACAGACACAAGGAGTAGAGACCAATTAGAATATATCCTTCCACTATTTCTGATCAAATGTGATCAGTGGGAATCAGTGAAAATGAACACGGATGGCACGTAAAGGCAATGAATAATGCTCAAATGCTAACACACTAATCTGCACCTGATTTGGAATAACCATACCTGGGCTTGAAGCATGTAAAGGAAAGGGAACATCAACCAGAAGACTAATTATAGATACACTATACAGATACACTGTCAAACAGACAATGAAGGGGGCTATTTTTCCAAATATATCCTCAAATAGATTTAATAAGATCACAGAACAGACTGGACCAAAGGAAACAAAAAGTGATCCATTTGAGGAAGAAACTTCCTCGAATCCTACATTAAGAAGATACAGGTTGCATGCTGATAATTTCAGTGAATTTTTGAGAAATCAAACTTGCTGAGCTGAGGTGAAAGTTTTATATGACTAGTACACAAACTGGTCTCACAGAAAGGCCTGTTGGGATAGGTAATATATGAAGCTTTCAGAAAGAAATCATGGGTTATGAAATACACATAAATATTTGTGGGTTGCAATTCTAAAAGGAACCAGAAAAGTAATCCAGCAACTCTGTAAATTTCCAATCTTTTTTAGGAAAGCTGGCTATAGAAACTCCGCTAGACCTTTTTTTTTTCTAGCGCAATATACTCAGACTTCCAGTCTTAAGGTAACAAGAAAATAACCCTGTTTTTCAGTTGCAAATTAATGATAGTAATTATTTTCATAATAGTTATGCAATTCATTATTCTGTACTTGTTTTTCCAGTTTCATAGATTTCTGTAGGATTGCAACTCATAATTTTGAGTTCTTACATAGATATTTTTCCTATCTTAACCCTAAATCACAATATTGTGGTTTTCCAAGTTCTATTCCTGAGAGAGAAACAATGACTTGCAGAGAGTGTATATCTTCCTAAACTACCTCTTGCTGAAACCTGTATATGCATTTCTGAACTGAAACATTCAGGTTTTTTCCAAGCCAAACGTTCCAGGTTGAATGCCTGAATCTGGCATTTCATATGTTTATTATCTGGCTATAGATCTTAATTAATAGACACAAATAAATTGTCATCAGGAAAAATCTGTTGTTGAGTATGTATTTTTAATTTATAGCCTGCATAAGATAGATATACAGGTACATACAAACTGTGAACGTATCCTGGTATGTATGGAGGCTCACAAATACAAATCACTGCTCTTTGATTTTTTAGCAGTTGACCAGTGAAACCACAGATACATTCTCAGCACACAGCAACCAAACACTTCCGATTCAGTCCCAGCTGATTGATACTGAGAGTTCTAAACCAAGTGACTTCCAATGTACTAATGACGTGTCCTCATGGTGTTTGAGCTTGGTTTTACAGCAACTTTCAGTTAAGTAAAAGTTTGCTAAGGATGTAGAACATTCTTTTAGCTAATTAAAAAAAACCCCACAATGTTTTTGTCTTCAGATAAAAAGATAACAAAGCATCTTTTTGTCAGAAGAAATCGGGGATAACAGGTGGAAGAGATTATTCCAAAACACATGAAGTAACCTTTCTGCTGCATTCAGCATCAGTATAGTGCCCACAGGTGTTTTGTTTCCAGTTGCAATTGCAATGTTGCAATTCAGGAAAATTGTTTTGAGAAAGTGTACAGAGGACAAAGAGTGGACATAAATCTAGAAAATTTAAGGGCTTAGAAAAGTTTAGCTTAATAAGAAGGCTAATAAGAAAATAACCTACTAGAGGGACATAAAACTGCAAAGAAAAAGAGAATAATCTGTTTTCCACATCCAGGAAGCTGCAGTAAATAAAGTTTAAAGTTTAGCTTTCATGTATTAGGAGAAAAGTTTTCTAACACACAGCTACTAAAATACTGATAGGGATTCTGTGGGAAAACTGTGAAAACTCCATCATTGCGGATCTTTAATTAAAGATCCGACAGATTACAGGGTATTTTATAGTTCTTGCTAGTTCATTTTTTTAGTTCTTCTCAGTTTTTTTACTGCTTTACTCCAGACTTAAGATCACAGACTCAATATTTGGAATAAAAAAATCTCAATTGGGCTGAGAAGAAGTTTGGAAAACTCATCTCTTAATGAAATTTTAAGAAGGAATTCAACAAAAAAGAGGAGTCTCATGAATTAAAAACACAAAAATTGTTTAAAAACCCCACAAACCCCTACATGACTGTATAAATAAGAGGACCTGTTCTGTATGGAGCAAATCAGCAAAATTAGGAAAGTCACTGAGGATGTTTCTGGAGGTATGAATATACGTCAGTCTGCAGAACCATCTGAGAAACTATTGTGTAAATAACTTCAGCAACTACAAAATGGCAGCACTTTATTTTACTCAAGTTACTTCTGTTAGGCTGCTTTGCTTTAGAAACTACAGTCTTTGAAAATCAATCAATTTGTGGATATTTGAGCTTGTGTCAGTCGTGGCTTGGCATCTCTGTACCATGTTAGGTCATGCAGTAAAGCGCATAAAATGTAATAGGCAATAACAGATAAAGATGGTGGAAGAATTCATTGTGTGGCATCCCACTGGGATCTTGGGAAACTGGAAACAAAAATATTTTTGTTAAACAATGTACTTTAATATTAGTAGAAATAGATCTTGCTACACCAAGGAAGACAAGATATGGGGAACACAGAGTTCTTTGTTTCAAGGTATCAAAAGACTTTCCCAGTTAGGTTTACCCAATAGCAAAGTATTCAACATATGGGTCATTTTTGGGAACAAGGAGGTCGAGTTCCAATTCCTCACAAAGTATCTGCCACACAGTGTATTGATTTAGGCCAAGTATTGATTGTATTGTCCTAATAATTCAATATGAGTTTTCTACTCAGACACCTTCAAGAAATCCTTCAAGTTAGTTTTCAAAGTTTTATATCACTCCAAAGTCTTACCTGCTTCTAGACTAAAACGCCAAAATTTGTACAAATGAAATTTGCCATTTCAAATGTAACTAATTACAGTTATTACAAAACTATACAAGACACTTTAAGAGTCAATTTCAATTACTTTTGTACAAATATTAAATCTCTCTCAGTTTTTTAACCTAAAGGCTTAATAAAGTCAATAAGCAGCATAACTGAGAATCATATCAGATGTGATTAAATGGTCCCATAAGGAAGCTACTTATAACAAGTAAATCACAACAGTATGTTCTCATTTTCTGCTGATTGGTAATATTTCATGTTCAAAGAATTATCCAATTTAATGTTAACTTTTACAATTTTATTACAGAATCAACCATATTTTTCTTTCTTGATCTAACTTTCCAAACCACTTAATTCTATAAACTAAATTAGTTTGATTATACAGACAACTGCAAACATGAACCATCACCAATATACATGTAAGGGGAAGGCATAACTGTAGAAAAGGCAACATATGCAATCTTACCCTAAACAAATTAACATCTGCAGGGATTTAAAAAAAATATGTTATTCTGTTAAAGCATGGAACTAATTAATTTTCTTTGGCAAAGGCACTTTTGCTGTGGAGCACTTTTCAGAAAGAATGGTTTTGGAACAACTTCTGTGTAGAAGAGTATTTACACACCTTATGCCTCATTCCTAGAGGATGGACATAAGACTTAAAATTAGTTCCTCTGAAATACCCCCTCACTACGTTACATATGGTTCTTGAAAAATTATATGTTAAACTGCATAAACAGTTCTCTTTGTTGTACTGAACTGCCAGCTGATATCTAAACTTCCAGTGACCCTGGAAAGTTGTAGTATTTTTTGGAATCTATATATAGCTTTTTATTTGCATTATAGGAGGTAGTATAATGTTTTAACATTGTATTGCTTAATTTATTTTTAATTCTACTTACTTTCTTGCACCATATGATTGTGTTGTTGGTATTCTGTGCATGAAAACACTTTTCCAAGAAAGAATGTGAAATTAAGACTCAACTGACTTATGTTCTCGTCTTTGCACAAGTTTCTTGTAGCACATTATATAAACACCCCAGAAAGGGAATCTCTTTATTCACTGCCATGAGCTCTGCCTTCAGCTCTTAGGGCCTCCCTGATGAAGAAATCGCAAACCCTTGTTATTACCCTTTGTCTGTCGTTCCTGTGTAGGTTGCAACATCCTCGGAGTTTACCCTTCTGCCTTTCATCAGCTCCTGATACAAAGTTTCAAAGTCAGCTGAAGACCCAGCACCTCATGTTGTGATGGTGACTGCTGACTATCTACAGTCTTAATCTGGGATGTTTTTGAAAGCATAAATGGGAAGTTTAGATGCACTGAAACCAGAGGAAGTACTGCAATTTCAGTACATCTGGGGCTATAGGGATGCAAGGGCATACCCTGGACCAACTTTCCCACTTTTCCAGGCAACTACTTATTTTAACCTTCAACCCAGAGAGACCCACGAAGCATCCACTCCCTGCATCCCACCAGTCTTAAAACACTCAGCAGAACTCATGATCTGTATACTATGTATTCATATCATCCATGTGCTTATGAGCTTCTATTATAAATAACAGTGGTGAGGAAAACTGAAAGTGATCTCCTATCTTTTGCTAGGTGACAGTGAATAATGCAGCTTCCTAAAGTTTCAGTGTTACCAATGTAAATCTTATTGTGTACTCCCTGTCTGTGATGCCTGTGATGCTTTGCAGGTCCCTGGTAAGGACTGAACCGTAGTATGGTTTTGCCTTGTCCAAAACCACACGAAGCATGGGGCCAGGGATCCTTGTGGACATGGTTAGTGTTTATGCAGGTAACTTTACCTCAAAACACAGAGAAAAATGGAAGCAGGACATATCTGCAGTGACGGCATGGTTCATGGTCTGCCTGAGGGCAGAGTGTGCTGCTACCAATGTCTGAATCTCAGTGAAGCCTTTGACAAGACAGAGCACTTGATCAGCCAGGTTCTTTGTAAGTAGATGAGATCCCTCACCTGAGTATGTACTATTTAGTGAAAAATGTTTAAAAGAAACCTGTCTACACTACACAGAATAATGCTATTTTAATCAAAAGCATTGCTTTTTCTCCTCCCTTCCCTTGCCTAATAATGGCAAATACTGTTTTATTTTGCTTTATATCTTGAGTTCAGCATTTGACTTAAGCACTGTGATCCCAGTTTATGTTGAAGGCTGATGACCTTGTCCATTGGTACCTAATACAGCAAAAAGCAAAGCCCCCATGTGCTGTAAAGTCAATACCCCTGCAGAAACCAGTGAGATAGAGGCCCAAAATCTGCTAAGCTATTCAGTCTATCAACAATTAATATCTAGGCAAGGATTTATATCTTCTCAAACACAGTATATATATGCATAGATTTATGTGAGTATATACATAACTCCCTTAAATTTTGGGTCATAAATGCAGGTAGACAGCAATGTTCATTTGTGTCCTATATAATCTGGTTATATTTAGGGTTCTTAACTTTTATTACAATAATCTGAGCGCTAGTGGTTTAATGATAGATGTTCTGGATACTTGACAATGTTTACCTTAGTTTTACAACAGACACTAAAAAAATTATACTGATACATCTCTGCTGGAATCACTGTATAACTCTAAGGCACAAATAAATGAAATTTCCAGAAACATCTGTAGCAGTAAACTAAGAACTTCAGTTTCCCACAGCACTATAAAATGTTAACTACTAATACAATCTCTAACACCTTTTCTTTCCATTCTTGAAATTCTGTATGTACCCATTAATCTCTAAGTCCCTCCAGACATACCTGTAATTCTCAATATTATAGTGAATGTGTAACTGTATGCTAGGGAGATGGTCCTGCCAAAATATGTGCAGCCCCCAAAAATTCGGTGGATTGACTTAATACATGTCAAACAGTGAATTAAAATAAGAGGGCTGCTCTGAAACTAATGACTCCTATTTTATTATGCTGGCTGACAACGTCAGGGGTGGATGTTGGTGGTGAGGCAGCAGAGGTTTGTCCTGGTTTAAGTTAGAACAGAGCTAATGCTGTTCAGAGATTTTACTTCTCAATTAAGTCTCTTGTAACTGACCTCACTTTCTGAAGTTAATGGCACATTTTTGCAGACAGTGTCTGTTTTGAGAAATGATAATGCTTAATGTTTACAGTCACTACCAGGGACTGGTGTGCAGAAAGGCTCTTGCTTATACTTTCTGTTGTGCAGACCAAGGTCACTGCTCAATCCTGTGTGCCACGGTGGGGGTGCAGAAAGTTAGAGGCTGCACCTGCAGGGAGGAGAGGACAGGACAGGTGACCCTACACTGACCAACAGGGTGTTCCATCCCATAGACGTCATACCGGGTGTAAAGCCGAGGGTCTTGCTCCCTCTCACTCTCTTCTTCACTGGGTGACATCTGAGGATGACTCTGTCTGTTCTGCCTTCAATCCCAGGCCGTGCATTTCTGAATACAGTTCTGGAATTCAGCACCTGCATCTGGTTCCCATTTGCTGCTCAGCCCAGCCTGGGCCTTCCCAGTATTCGCCCACAACATCAACGGTGACAGCGATGTGGTTGCTATCAGGGGGGTTGGGTTTGTTGTTGGTATGATATATATTTGTATATATTTCATTTTATTATTATTATTCTCATTGAAGAAGTTTTAGTTTTCTTTTTCAGTCCATCCATCTCTCCCTTGCTCCTTTTCTCTTTACCCTCTTTGGGAAAGGCGGGGGGAGGGCAGAAGGGGGTAATAGAGAGCATCTGTCATTTATCTGGAGCCAGCCCAGCTCTAACCCTTGACAAGGTGGCACCTTCCTGCCAATATTCTGTTGTCATGTGACAGATGGCAGCAGAGGGGCTGTCTGACAGCATGGCATCTGACATGGGAGTGCGTATGAAGCAAAGGGGTGTCATTGAATTCCTCCACGAGGAAAAAATTACACCTATTGACACTCACTGATGCTGTTGAACGTTTATGGAGACCAGGCAGTGGGTGTCAGCATAGCGAAGCAGTGGGTGCTGCATGTCAGCAGTGGTGACAGTGACATTGGGTCACCTCCCCTGGTGCAGATTGATACAAGCATGGCACGCAGGTCCTTTGCTGGTGAAAAGGCACAGGCAGTGGTGCTGACTGTCTCAAAAAGTAGGGTTTTGTAGATGAGAATGTGCTCTATCAAATAGTGATATTGCGATCTTTGTACTTGATGCAGTTTCCATGTAATTTCCAAATAAATAAGAGGCATCGCTTTTGGAGCGACTTACATACATGAATGAAATTGTTGCCAAATACTCCCTTCCAATACTTATTAAAATGAGAAACATTCATTAAAATCTCAAGTTGAAACTGTGACCTATTTAGTGTATAAATACATATATTTGCGTGTACACGTATGTATATATAAAATAAGGATGAATTCATTCTACTAAATAGATTATAAAACCCATTTTAGAAGCAGCAGTGGAAAGATCTGAAGTTTGCTAAAACATATAACAAAATACCAGTAAAGACTATGCAGAAAAGACTATGAAACATAGTAAGAGAGAAGTTCCTTGGTTTATCTGAAATGGTGTAGTTCAAGATCTATATCCTTTTATGGCTTTAATAATTGTATAGCAATATAAGACCTTTTTTATAGGAAATATGAGAGCAGCAAAAGGATATAAAGACAGTTGTGGTCCCTCTTTTCATTACATTCCTCTGGAGATTTTGAAAGGGAGCAATCACATGTTTCCTTCAAGTAAACATGTGCTAATACAATCTCCTTCATCCCCAGTTATTGGAGTGAGATTCAAAATATGATTATGGGGATCAACTCTTTGCCCTGAGTTTACTTCTTAAATGCTACAGCCTCTGAGTGAGAAATGTAAAACTCTAGAGAGCTCATATACTGGGAACAAGTACTATCATTTCCATTAGCTGCCATACTGGCAGCTGGAGTTGCACCCATGCCGGAGTTGCAATGATGAGGAGTAGGATCAGACTGTTCTGTACTTAGCAGAGAGCAGAAACTCTGAAAATGTAAATCTTTTGGAGATATTCCTGCACTTAAGTCACTGTAAAGAGTAGACAAATCCAAAGGAATGATGGAAGACTCTCCCTCATAAAGCCTTGCTTTAGGAGCAGCATTTTTCCTCTGTGTTTTTTCCAGGACCTGGCAAGAATATTCCCTCCTACTTCAGTTTATTATAATCACAGCTCTTTCTGGAAGTCAATGTTATTCCAAGGCATTTCTTTGTAAGTCGTGAAATCATGAGATAAAAGGAGGGAACTTTCAGCCTTCAATTTCATATCTGCTAATTCATGGTCAGTAGTTTTGCTTTTTATGGCTGATGTGCAATTCCTGTTGCTGTTAACAAAGATATGACAAATAAATTCATAAGTGAACAACTATTATGTATGTGCGCAAGCACACATGTAGTACAACAAATGTAGCAAATGATAGAGGAAAAGGGGTTTATATTAGAAATGGATTGCTAGGCAAAGGGATGGGCAGTTTGTATGCAGCAATTTGAAAATATGTCAGATTTTAAAACGGAAAACAGAAACCAACAGACATGCATTTACAAATAGTATTATGCTTAATGATCATGTTTAAAAGGTAGACACAAAGGTTTTAAGATTCACGCATGCTCAATAGAGATTCAAAGAATTATACTAAAAGCAAAATGGAATGGATTTAATTATTTTTTTAATAGTAAGGAGCTGTTCAGATGTCTTTAATGTATCCTTTGGAAAATCTAAGTATTAATATATTCCCAGTGATCTCAGATGTACTGGCTGCTCCCGCATTCCCAGCAAGGCAACAGGGTGGCTGTCAACCTCACCATCTCATCGATTAAGTTGCAACTTTTGTTTGCAAATTTCCAGTGTTCCTGTGCCCAGAGAGATCACAGTCATGGTCACTTCTGATTTGAAATCCAGGAACATGTACCAGCCCTTGCCTTGAAGGAGCTTCGCAGTTCACAGATATGAAGTGACAGTCCTGGCATGATTAATGTAGTGAAAGCACAGAGCAATGAGTCAAAGATGAGACACACCAGTTATTTCAAGTGCGTTCTTCACTCAGATCTCACATGAATTCTTAGCATTTATCATTGGTTTTGCTTTCCTTATCTTTCTTCTGCAATACTTTTAATTTTACAATAAATCCCAAGTAGGTCATGTATAACAATAAAACTAATGTTTTCCTGCCAAGTAAAACTGCATTCAGAAGGGTGTTTTTGTAATAACTCAGAAGCATTTACAATGTAATCAAAAATACTTTTAATAAACCAACATATCAGAATAAGAGGACCCTTAAATAAAAAGCTTTTAAAACATGTGGTAAGTCTTCAGAATCAGAGATGACCAGGGCTTGAAATCGAATACAGATATCTAAACTTCCAGGTATTCAGATTGAGGATTGTAGTTCAATCTCATTTTCATAATGATAGCCATGTGGTACCGTTCCTCTCCCTCAGGGGTAAGGAAAAATATCTGTTGTGCTGACTTTGTAGTTGCTGTACATAAATGCAAGCTTTCAGGTCATTAGTTTAACCACATGTGCAGAACATATAGAAATTAGGATAATACCTCTCATGCCTACAGCTATTTGATCAAAAGAGGAATTGACATCAATAATGCTCATATCTATCACACTTTGTACTATAATAGTAGAGAACAAAGTGTTCATGGATCCTTAGGAAAGTATGGCAGCTGTTTCACTGAGACATAGGTTGCAATCATGTTAATAGCTATACATCCCATCCCTTAGCTGCTAATAACGTTTATGCCCTGTAGTCAGAACATTATAACATGGCAATTTCTTCAGTACTGAAAACAGATGAAAAAACTTGTCAGGTACTAAAAGAATGCTGTGACTGTGACTCTATAATCATACCTATATCTGTTGCTCCCAGAGGACCCAAGGAAACTCTGTTGGTTACTGCAAAGTACATCTGAACCCCACTTGCAAACTCCTGTGCCCAGAGCACAGAAAACCTAAAAACAAGCCACACAAAGGTCAGGAACAGATGTTCCAGGATAGGTGTTCTCTTTTTCAGGACATGGGTTTTCCACTGCTGGTATTGATGTTGATGGAAACGGTGTTAACTCTATTCCATGTCTGAAGGTCTGATCAGGTGGTGGGGATACCAGGAACCAACAGAACTGTAGAGTAACAGGCCAGGAAATCTCTGATTCTCCACTGCATCCTTGTCTCATCCTGATCTAATTCTTTCCATTCAGTTATTGATGTCATTTCATTTCCATGAGGTCAATTGATGTGGGGTTAGGACACATAACAGATTTCTCTGTGGAAAAAACCTCATGTAATCCTCTACTGGGATGGCACACGAGGATTATATAAGTCTGGAATAATGACATATTAAAGTCAGTGGAGGTTTTGCAGTTGTGGTGGTACAACTCCCCTCGCCCCCGTGCTTTTGGGCCACTCAGGACTTGATGCAACTCCTCCTCTCTGAGCCACACTTCAATCTAAGTCACATCAAGCATGGATTGTGAAAGGCTGTGTACCAGAACACTGAGGCACCGCCTTAATGTACCTGGCTCCTGCTTCACCTGTTCTTTGGGGACAGCAATGACAATCTATTACTTCCTGATGACCTAGCACATCTGTATCAGGATCATTAGCAGTGGACCAGAGAGTGAAGGCACCCTGTTCATGCACCCAGCTTCTGCTCCCCTTATCACTTGGAAACAGTAACAACACCCAACCACCTTCTGACAGCCCAGTACATCTGCACGAGTCATGGCCCAAACTGGGGGATACCTGAACCTCAAAATGTAGCAAGTTCTGGGCATGGGCAACTGCCAGAAAGTACCAGAATATTATGTCACACAAATTAGGCCAAAATGGAAACATCCCTGACAAAAGTAAATTATTTCAGACCCTATAAATGCAATCCTAAGTGAGACCCTTTGAGCTCTCCTGGATCATAGCGGTCTGTGACCAAGATCTCCCCTGAGCTGGGACGCCTCTTAGGACCATTTGCTGGCAAAGTCAACGGAAGGCCAGGGTGAGTCAACCTTCTCAAGGCTCAATTACCACCTGTTGAGGAATGTCAATGCATTGCAAGTATTTTACTCTAAACTCAAAGAAGGAAATTTTAACTATAGGCTAGCCACTTCCAACCACCTCTCTACCTATCTATATGTTTGCTTATACACATTTACATTTGCGATGGTCCAAATATGCCTGTGTGTCTGTCTGTCTGTCTGTTTTGTGTTTATACATATATATTCATATTTTGATTTAGAATACCCTGTAGTAAGTTGGTGTGAATCTTGTCATTCTTGAATCTCTAATTAAGGTGATTTGATTATAACATATTCCACTGAATCACTTGTTAGTCTTCAAATTGATTAATCATTGGATGACGCT
Source organism: Buceros rhinoceros silvestris (assembly GCF_000710305.1). Taxonomy (NCBI): domain Eukaryota; kingdom Metazoa; phylum Chordata; class Aves; order Bucerotiformes; family Bucerotidae; genus Buceros; species Buceros rhinoceros. The sequence continues at coordinate 28,879 of NW_010391178.1, read as the reverse complement.
AAAATTCAACATTTTGATTTACCTCATTCTGTTGATAAATTTTGAATTGCTGCTGAATCATAACCACGTCAAACACTTCAACTGCAACAGCAGTTGACAAACAATTTGGCCAGGACTTCACCCCTGGACTTCCCCTCTGGACTTCACCCCACGACTTCACATTTCTTTTTGACCTTCAGCTCCAGAATGGGTGAAAATATCTTCCCAAAGCCAAGAGGAATGTTATTATTTTATTCATAATTAGCTGTCTGCAATTCTAATTTGCTCTGAAACCAAATTTTGGGATTTGTCATGTTACTGTAAACCTATTAACATGTTATCCAAGATACTTTTCTTGTGAAAAGCGTGCTTTTAACATTAGTGCAAATGTGCATATAGGGATCATTAACAATTACTACATTTGAACTAAACTGCTAGCTTCTAGAAAATAAAGCTAAACCACAAGCACTTCTGTTCCCTTGAAGTAAATTACCATGTTACCACAAATTCCCAGCAGGAAAAGGGAAGGGGAGACATAAATTTCTGCACAATATTTAATGAATTTCTGTGTGATAACAGAGGAAGTAGTGGCAATGTTCATTTTGTCAGTGTGATGACAAGCAGGAAAACTGGACTTTATTCCTTTCTTTGGAAGTGGTCTGCAAGGCTGTCACAACGGTGTTTTCTTTTAAAGGAAGAATACAGGAAGGGTTTATGTAAAATGAGCAAAAGCTGCAGAGTTCCAGTTGAGAACTGAACTTCCGGAAAGGTCAGGGTATTGGAGGTTTGTTTGAAGTTTATCTTTTTGTCACTTTGTGACAGTTCCAGTAGCAGATCTTTCACAGCTGGGCAGCAGCAATAGCTCTGCCTTCATGCACCCCAAAGGAGACCCTATTCCAAGCAGACCTGCAATCCACTGCTGCCACATGAAAGAAGGTCATAGCATGAAATCATCTTCTTCATCATCATCCACAAACCTGTGGCATGTGAGACTAGAGGCTCAGCTGGAACACTGAAATACCTTGGCTGATCTGAACAGCTTTTCCAGGTAGGACTTCTTCTACTTGCCAAACAAAGCTAGATAACAAATCCCAAATGTGCTAGGAAATTCTGGTCTAGTTGAAGGTTTCTTATCCAAACCAAGAGCTGAGTGTTTAGAAAACATGATTATCACCTTCTCTTGCTCATGCTCTTTTAAACATCAGTGTTAGTCTCAGTTACTGCAAGATTCCCTTTTATCTGGGATGGTTGCACAGCTTTTCACTGCTGTGGGAGAACCAGCCTGCTTTCACAAATGAAAGCAGATTTATGCAGATTTCTCTATCTGTACTACCAAAATTAGCTACAGATTTCTTTTCGCACATTACAAAAATGTGAAAGAAAAGTAGTCTAGCTTTTTTCCCTTGTCCCAGCTCCCAGAAGCTCAGTGCACATCAAGGATTCACCCATCCCTACTTGAATGCAATGCATTAATAATCCTGCTTCTATTTATACTAGGCAAAAGGTATATGGACCTGGAATCACTGGCCTTTGGAGCTGATTATTCTTGAGACCGCTCAATACATAGGTTTAGTCTATTCTCCGCTTTCCTGGTGGTGACAGTGTATGTATGTGTGTGTCAGGCAATTATGTAACATGTAAGAAATAGCTTCTGTTCCCATCCTGACAGAAAAGATTGTGTTCAACAGACGAGTCAGTGAATTTATTGGGTAAAAAGGAAGATGACACTGATAACTCATCTTCTGCTAAAATTAAGACTGAGAGTCCTTGTTTAATAGTCACTATCATAAAACACATTGAAATGAAAAGAGAAGCTGAAAAACAAGCTCTGTTTGAACTTACAGCTTCCTGGCTTCCACAAGGCTGAACTTTCCACAAGGCTGAACTTTCCACAAGGCTGAACTTTCCACAAGGCTGCTACCTTGTCTGACAAGAAGTCTCTGAAGCGCTTGTGAAACGATAAACTAAAATATGGGCGGTCCCAGTAATTTTTCTTCATGTGGCAACTGTAACTTCTTTTTGTAAATATAAGGTAAATGCTATCTTTCTGAAGGTGAGCTCTGTGTGAACTACCAAAATCACAAAACTGCAATTATATATCATTTAAATGTTGATAGAAAGAAGTTTCCTACCATTTGTTTCTTACTCCAGTGTTGATATGTATTGGTTAGCAAACAAATAGCCTCATAAACATGAATGGAACTCTTCTATGTATGATTCAAACACGATGCCAGCCCTATTTACCCTCTTATTACCAAAATGTTTCAGACAAAAAATTAGTGACATTTAAAAGAATGAAGTGACCAGTGACAAATGCAAGGATTGGCTCAGTGGTGGATGTATTTCATTGTTATACTCAAGAAAGTGAGTATAACAAATAAAAGTGAGTGAGGCAGTGGGTCTTGGTACAGACTGTGCAGATCAGCTGAACCAGCACAAAGAAGAATGCTCGAATCCTTTACTGCAATGGATCTTCATAATCCCCATCTTTTAATACACAGTTCTCAAGCCAGAGTGGTAAGAAGGTTTTTTTAATATAAACTGGATTTCTGAGTCCCGAAATGTTAATTAGAATGGTATTTCATTTTGTTTCTTTTTATACCTAAAGCCTATTCTACTCTTGCATGAACTGTAAAGCTTTTATTGAGAAGAGCGAGATGAATGTTAAAAACGAAATATACAGTATATGATTAGCTCTGGTGGAGCTAATATTTGGACAGATTTTAGGAAACAATCCTGAATTTTAAAAGAAGGAAATAATAGATGATCAAAAATTCACACTGCAATTTCTAGGATACTGTGAATAACTGCCCTTTGGTACACCACCAGCAAAATGATTGCTTAATAATAAATTCTTGTTTAAAAACATATAGAGTGACTTTTTGTTGCTGTAAATATCCTTCCAGAATAATTTTATGCAAAACAAGATATAAATGCAAAAACCCACTGATTTATTGTCTCTTACTTGGATGATTGAAATTGATTTTAAACAGTTGCAAGCTATTTAAAAATGGAACAGTATGGTTTCTGCACACAAAATTGTGGGAAATACACTGCAATTCAAAGTGCAGGCCAGTCTGTCCACTAGAAATAGCTTATCTCACTTAAAAAGGAAAGAACATATAACAGAACATCAGCATTACTGAAAAAAGTAACCGCTATACCTCACTACATTTATGTCAACTTCCAAACCAGATTAAATTAGTTATTTCAACTGTTCCCCTAATTTTGTTTAAAACTGCATTTGCTTCTCTAATTTAGTGAAACTTTGATACTATGAAAGAACAAGTTAGTTAGCTCATTAAATTAAATTTAAATTCATAGTTTTTCCAACGTAAATAAATAATCAAAATATTTTCATCCAGACAAATCAAATGTGATGTTCATTTAAAGGAACAGAACATTCTATGAGAATTTAAATCCACACAGTGACTTGAAATATTTTTATAAGACAATGCCAACATAAAGTCAACCTTATATTTAGCCCTTTTTTACCTTACTTACA
>NW_010391178.1:22434-25309 GCF_000710305.1 Buceros rhinoceros silvestris | reverse complement strand
TCTTTCCAAGTAATACCAACTGCAATATGTAAATGAGTGCTGAGGGAAAGAAGGTAATTCTGGTCATTTCGTTTGTTCTTCATAGCATTACCTATGATGACATTTTGTCTCTGTTCTCTCTCCCTTAACTATGCCCAAGAAGGGCCATAAATAAAGCTGAGATGACAATGTCAGTCTACTCATAAACCCAAAGCTTGCCATATCCATGCAGCTTGCAGATAAAGATGCAAGCTGATGTAATTTATGATGGCTGTTCATTGCGAAAGAGGCAGGACTTCTCAGTCGAAACCTTTGCATGCATGTCTAGATATATGTATCGATAAATGTGTATATATTGAGTGCATATTTAGTGCATATATGTATGTACTGATAAATTTGTACATGGCTGAAATTGTGATCATCTCTTATTACACAGTCTCTTCCCATAGAGATCTCAGTACAGGATCAGGGCATATGAACTGAGCCAAGGCCAGTGAATAATTTCATTAAAGCCCTAGAAATCTAGTAAAAGAAAATGCATTTGACTGTGACCTGGGCTGTATTTTAAAATCAGCTGTTTGTGACGGGATCTCCAGAGCACTAATAATTTTCTGAGTCATGCAGTTAAATCATAGGAGTCTTTCTTTCTTTCCTTCTTAGTTAACTGCATAAAAGATCTGAACTTGATCTCATTAATGGCTCAAACAGTGGTCTTGTTGTTTTTTTCCTGTTGGTGATCTCCACTTTTACAAGGTAATTAATAGGTAGTTTCTGACTGTAGGAATCAACATCAATTTTCTCTTCAAAGAGACCCTCAACTTACTTAAAATCAGCTCCTCAAAGATTTATATTTACTTGAAAAATCTTAGCATCTGTTTAGAAAAAAGCCTTATTTTGACTGAGTTTCCACTGCTGGCTTTTTACTGGACTCACTTCTGCCACTGCAACTCAGTACTATGTTAGCTTTAGCCACAGAAATGTTCTGTCACCATGGGGACACAGAATTAAGAACAGTGGACATGGTACTGCAAAGAGCTGGACATTCAGCAAAGCCTCAGGCCAACACAGGCTTCGTTTTAAACACGGAGTGTTTCCACGAACGCTGGGATGATTTGGAGGCACGGACATATGTACATAATAGAGGGGATGAGGAGCAGAGTGTTCAGAAGTTTGATGGATCCAATCTCTAGGCTTCATCTTACGTGTCCCCTTTGTTTCAAAATCATCTCAGTGTGTTTAATACTCCATAACACTTTCCCCCTCACATCTTTAGTTTTTTCCCCATTTCATTATTTACTTGGAAAACAGAAAGTAAAAGTTTAAAGCCTTGCTTTGATCTGAGATGTCATAACATAAACAGATACGAATATTTTTTTGGTGACTACTAATCTGCCTGTAAATCTCCTGTTGAATCAGAGCTAAAAATAATCACATTTTGTGTTATTTGGCATAATTCATCCACTTTTATACTCTGGGAAAACAGAAAAGTATTGCTAACTTTAAGGAATTTGTGATGTCAAGATGTCTCATAGATAGTTCATTGTATACCTTAGTGCCATGGGGTTGTGGAGGAGGGAGTCTAAACTCTGCGTTACTTTATTTATAAAGGGTAGAATTTTGTTCTCTTTGCTTTCCTCGACAAAGAAAGACCATGAATCATTCTGATAAATTTTTCCAGGATTAGCCCACTCAATTCACCTCTTTTACAAGGATATTCCTTCAGCTTTGTGAGATCAGGGTGCAGCTTAACTATTGGGAGTTAGTATTTCCTTTGTCTCGGGTGCTAGAACAATTCAGCGTTCATGCTGTCATTTCAGTAATATGTCCCACTAGGCCATGACAGGAGCAGTTACATGACAAACGGTATAGAGACGATTGTTGAAATCCAAAACTACATTAAAGTAACCAACTTAAAAGCAAAAAAATACTACTGTTCAGTCAAATGCTGCCAAATGCATGCAGATTTAACAGTGCCAGACTAAACTGTGTACACACTGTTGACCGTAGAACATGCACCTTGCTTTGCTATTGCTTGTATTAGTCAAGCTAGAGAAACTTCACCGTCTTGTTCATAAAAGATATTCCTCTACAGTGTAAAAGCTATTCAGTATACCTCAAGATTGTGTCTCTCATACGGATGAAAAATCATAGGAACATAGGAGAGGGTTATTTTTCAAGGGCTTGTAGTGATAGGACAAGGGGTTACGGCTTTACACTGAAAGAGGGTAGATTTAGATTGGATGTAAGGAAGTTCTTCACTGTGAGGGTGGCAAGGCACTGAAACAGGTTGCCCAGAGGGATTATGGATGCCCCATCCCTGAACATGTTCAAGGCCAGGTTGGATGGGGCTTTGAGTAAACTGATCTGGTGGAAGGTGTCCCCTGCCCATGGCAAAGGGGTTGGAACAAGGTAATCTTTAAGTTCCCTTCCAACCCAAACCATTCTATAATTCTATGACAGCTGATTTTTGAAAATAATCTTCTAGGACAAGAATCTCAAAAATGCTGAAGTTTTGATCTATAAGGAGAGCTTTGGAGCAAAAATAAATACCTGAATTCCTCATATTTTGAAAGTGGGTCATTGAACTCTTAAGAATGTGATTCATAGTTGCAACCACAGTGAGCAGAAGTTCACTCAAGCCAACTGGAAAGTGTGTCTCACTGGGATTAGGCTAACAATACTCAGTTAGATATTTCCTCCTGGATTAACTATCAGCAACTGATTCATCCGGATTTATTTTCTTTTAAACACCATCCCATGAGAGAATAGAAAACAGGACTTCTATTTCCTCCTCAGTCTGAGAGATCACAGGCCTACAAATCACCTTCCAAGTAAGAGTTTATTCCATAGAAATATAGACTAGGATGGGCCAAATATGTTCTCTATCTTCCTGCTG
>NW_010391178.1:2635-22327 GCF_000710305.1 Buceros rhinoceros silvestris | reverse complement strand
GACTGTTATGCCATGAAGAACACAAGGTTCACAATGCTAAAGAGAAAGTAATCAAGTAGGATTGAGATGTGGCAGCCCAGTGATACAGATCACGTACAGGCATCCTAAGGAATTGTCTTTTTTCCCAAGATTGTTTATGAATTTTGCAAGAATCATTTAAGAAATATATAATATAGCTCCTTCTCCCAGTAATTAAGCAGTTAAATTATAGAAAGGATGCCACTATACTTCATGGTGAGTTTAAAAATCTCAGGTATGCATCAGGCAGTCTCTGAAGGCAGTTTTTGAAAACAACCATGAAAACCTACTGGCCTGAGGGTTTTCAAGTTGAGTGATCCTATGCCAAATCTTCCACAGATTTGTAAAATGTTTAAGTGCCTCCATACCACCAAAATTTCACTGCAGGCTGAATCTGTGGCTTAGGGGCATACTGTGTTTCTGTACCTAATTCCCCCAGACTTCTTATTTGGGCACAGTTCAAAGTGAGAAGGTATTCAGAAAATTGCTCTACAAATTTTCCGCATAAATAAACTTTTGACTTGAAATGTTGTGATTCCAGGAGTTCTCACACCCCACATATGCAACAGTTATGCAGACAACTTCGGCAAGCCCATCTTCCAAAGAAATCAGAATAGACAACTCCACACACAAACTGAACATCAAGTCTGTGATTTTTTTCTTTAGAAACAGATCTATCTAACTTTAAAAAAAAAAAAAGGATTTAACAGAATTTGGACATGGTAGAACTTCAGAACTGTTTGAAACTATTACGCATATGTCGGCGTGCAACAACATGAGACCAGAAATGCTCGCCAAAAGCACTGAACATGTTGAACATGGACACGTTGAACACTAGAAGAGATCCAGCACCTACTTTTAAGAAAATACTTCTGTACAAAAGAGGCATTGAAAGGAATAGCAAGACACAGCCAATGCAAACAGGTTTCAAATGAACTGCTTTTTATCAGTCATCACTTAAACGAAAAAGAGCTTCTTGCTTTCCTTTTTCCTAATAATGTGGTTTCTGATGTTGTGTCCACTTCAAAGTGATATCACGAGTTTGTGATTACCTACACGCGTTATGACTATGGAAACAAAACTGACACCAAGGTCTACATTTCATGTGTAAAAAATTTCATTATTTTTCAGAGAATCTATTTAGTTTTTTCAAACATTTGCTGGTCATTGTGTAAGAGGGCTTGGAACATGGGAAATAAAAATATCAAACTATCGTTACTTCAAGAATGCAATTCAAGCCTTCACCTACAGCAACGACAGCATGATTACTGGTGAATATACTCATCTAAGCAGGTTTTTAAATCATGGCTGTTATGATTTGGTGATAGAGAATCGCATCCTCTAGTGATATATAGCATCACTGAGTTTTGTGAATTTTGGTGTTAAAAAAGTCCACAAATGTATCACCTTCTCCTTCTAACAGATACAAGTGTCTATAGATGAGGTAACTTATAGATGTCAGATGATCACCTGTCATTAAAGAAACTATGGAAATTCTCATTCCTCTTTCCCCTCCCTTTCATTTTCCCACACACACACCCGCCCCGTTCCTCTTGTTCTCTTCTCCCTTTCCCTCTTCTCTTCAAAAGAGGTTGATAAGGTCTTCTATAGACAGCTGAAAGTAGCCTCATAATCACAGGCCCTGGTTCTCATGGGGGACTTCAATCACCCTGATATTTGCTGGAAAACATACACAGCCAGGCACACACAGTCCGGGAGGTTCCTGCAGACCATTGACAATAATATTTTGACACAGGTGGTGGAGGAGACAATGAGGAGAGTTGTGTTGCTGGACCTTGTACTAACAAACAAAGAAGGTCTGTTTGGAGATGTGACCGTTGAGGGCAGCCTTGGCTACAGAAACTGTGAGAAGGTGAAGTTTCAGGATTATGCATCGAAGAAGCAGGGAAATAAGTAGGATTATGACCCTGGAGTTCAGAAGAGCTAACTTTGACCTCTTCAAAGACCTGCTTGGAGAAATCCCATGGGTTAGGGCTCTAGACAGTATGCACTCCCTCCAAGCTCAAGATCAGTGCATCCCTATGAGTAAAACATCAAGCAAAGGAGGCAGGAGACCTGCATGTATAAGAAAGGAACTTCTGCAAAAACTCAGATGGAAGAAGGAGGTTTACAGAACGTGAAAAAGGGACTGGCCACTTGGGAGGAATTTAGGAACATTGCCAGAGTATGCAGGGATGCAGCAAGGAAGGCTAAGGCCCTCTGAATTAAATTTAGCAAAGGATGTCAAAGACAAGAAGGGCTCCTTTAAGTACATCAGTAGCAAAAAGAAGAGGTGGGTGCCCTGATGACAGAGGATACAGAGAAGGTGGAGTTACTGTAGCTAGAGGTGTTCCCCAGGGGTCAGTACCGGGTCCAGCCTTGTTCAACATATTCATCAACGACTTACTTACTGAAGATATAAAACTGGGAGGAGTGGCTGACATGCCAGAAGGTGGTGCTGCCATTCAGCAAGACCTAGACAGGCTGAAGAGTTGAGCGGAGAGGAACCTAATTAAGTTTATCAAGGTCCTGCACTTGGAGAGAAGTAATCCAGTGCACCAGTACAGGCTAGGGGTTGTTCTGCTGGAAATCAGTACCAGGAAGAGCTATCTGGGAGTCCTGGTGGACAACAAGATAACCATGAGCCAGCAGTGTGCTCTTTTGTGGCCAAGAAGGCCAATGGTATCTTGGGCTGCATTAAGAAGAGCGTGGCCAGCAGGTCAAGGAAAGTTATCCTCCCCCTCTATTCTTGTGGCACTTTTTTAGCATAAGCACAATTTGAAAAACCAAGAAACAAAGCAATTGCACAATATTTGTTAGGATGCAAGAAAAAAAAATATTGAAAATTCAGGGCTGGCATGACAAAATCAGATCCTTCAATTTCACAACAATTGAATTGCTGCAAGAATAACTCAGTAATTGGAAATACACCCTAGTAATTACTGTCAGCTTATTTAACTTAGAAGTTTTATCTACTGGCTTCTTAATCTGTTTTTCATTGTGGAATTTATAGCATCCATGCTATTAACCTATTCATTCATTGCATTTCCTTTACGAAGATGTGATCCCAAATACAGTATATTTCTGTCTTCCCTCACCAAAATGTCAGGTTCCCCAGAAGTTTCAAAAGATAAGGGATGCTGTACAATGCTGGTACTTACCCTTTTAGCTGATGCTTAGCCTGTATTTAGCCTTTTAAGATATTTAGGAACATTTATGACCCTGCCCTCAGGCTAAGTGCAAATGTACTTACTCCTCACTTGGGGGATTGTACCTGCAGCAGATCTGAGGACAGCTCAAGCACTTCAATGAATGTGACATTGGCAGACTTTGAGTTGAGGTGGTGTGGTTTAACACATGACGTTCAAGATATTTTCAACAGCTATTTATTTGAAAGGGGAGGAAGGCATTGATAAGATGAAGGGTGTTTCTCCTCTGCTGTTGGCTGCCATGAAATTTTGTTAACAAGTTATAATGACAGAATTTACAGAATTAATACAGTTGTGGAGATTTACACAAAAATGTGTCCAACATCATTGATTCCAGTACTACTTTGCAATCTCTCGGATGAAACTAACCCTACATAATTTGCATTCTGTTATTTACAGCATAGAATTTCCTTTCCTGCCACATTTCCTGTATTTTCTTTCCTTCTCATATTCTGTATATTTAAAGCTTTCCTTTTCTCTGAGACTGACTCATTTTGTATCCTATGTCTACATTTTTAAGCAAAAGTATTTAGCACCACCTTTCAGCATCTCGTTATCTCTTTTTACATAGAAAACTCCTGTCCTTGTCTTAGCAAAGACAGATATTTTTTTCCTTCAAAACCAGCTTACTTTAATGCTGTGGAATTGAGACTGAGATTTTATTTAATGGAAGAATGAATTTAAGTCGAGCAGCTTTTATTGAAATGCATAGTCACAGAGTATGTAGTCGTTACTGTATCTGCCTCCTGGGGGGTGATTTGGATTAGGCGTTTTCTAATACTTAACAAAAGAACTATTCTCCCTTCTGTGCATGTGGCTCTACAGTGTTAGTACCATTGCTGCTGCTTCAAATCACATAGTTAGCATCCATAAGTCACATACGCAATTCCTACCGATGTTAGTGGGAACACTACAGTTTGTACGGAAAGAGGTTAAAGTACGGTCCTTAAATTTGGACGGGGGTGGGGGGGAAGAAGTTAAAGATTCAAATACAGCAGGAAAATGACACTGCACGCATGATGCTGTTCCATTACTATCATTTTAATGTACATGACTTTGGCCCATCTTACTTCACAAGCACTTAAGTTACTAAGAATTTCGAAGATCAAGAGGAGTAGTTTATTGCAGGGGGAAAAGCAAGACCTTTAAAAGTAACTAATGAAAAAATTTTTAAAGTATATTATTTCTGTGCTCAGTCTAAATTTCTTCATATGTTGTTTTAGTGCAAAACTTTATTTTCTTTTTCTAAACAACACTTGTCGTATCCTTACTCACATTTCAGATCTTATCCTTGTCTGTCTGACTCAGCTGGAGATGGTGGAGCTGATCTGTGTGACACAAGGATCTGCATCTTTAACAAAGTTGATATTCATAAGTCTGCAGCAAATTGCACTCTGGAAAACCTTCTCTGGGCAGTCTATGCAAACAAATCCCAGATCAGATTCTTGCTGGAATGCAGTTGTATAAGTATAAACATGTTCAGTACTTAGCAATTTTAAAATGTATTGATTTTTAATGAAGAGCTAAAGAGCATTTCTTCTGGTTAAACTATCGTGTTGCAAGGTCTATTCCTGTTGCATAGGATTAGAGACTGGTCCAGTAAGATGGCTTCCAGTAAGATGGCTTCCGTCATCTGTCAGAGGGAAAAAAAAATCTACCATGGAAATCTGGGGATAATTTTATGAAACAATTTTCTATTGCTTCACTACCTTGGGAAACACGTCAGTGGGTTAAAGGACTAGCTAAATAGGAAAACATAGTGTGAAACTTTAGCACTGGCAATAATTAATGCATTCTCTAAAGAAGTTAAATAAGACAAAACCAGAAAGGCATAAAATCGCTATACTGATTTATTCCAAAGGTTTATCTTGTACGGAATCCTACTTCTAACAATGGTGAAGAGTAGATGTTCTATAAGAGCAGAGCGTATATAAGTTCTCCAGGAGAGTATATTCTCTAAGACAGCTACATCTTAGGAACTTCTTGAGGTAAGTTTGTATGTAGACAATTGTACTTTACATTCACTGCTAGACCCAACCTTCATGCATTTATCTAATATAATTTTTAAATAATTTATATTTTTGGCCTGCACAACATCCTGTGGCAATGAGTTCCATAATTTAATTATGCATCATGAGAAAAAGTACTTCCTTTTGTTTATTTGTTCTTAAGGGAAACAGGGACAAATGAAAAGGCGCTGTATTTACCCAGTAATGGACAATGCTGCTATGGGAGACACTTGCAGAGCTGCACAAGGAAGACACTGATTCTGACCACAGCTTTGCAGCTAGGAGAGCGAGGGGGCAGTCACAGGACAGTCCAAAGACTGAGCTGAAATTTTGCAGCTGGGGAAAGCAGAGAAGCCCATTCCTGTAACGTGTTGAAGAGCTTCTCCTTTTGTCAATTGTCTCCTTCCAGTCCTGGATATCTGTGTGCCACAAACCAATGCCAGATGTTTATCCACATGTATGCAGTGAGAAGTTTAAGTGACTGAAAAAAAGGTTTTATCTCATGTACACTCCCCTGAAGAGCCCCAGCCTGCTATGGAAATACATGAACAGGAAATTGTATGGATCCTAAAGACAGACCAGATTACAGCTTGTGGTGTGGTGAGCAGCATGTTTTCATATGCTATGGCATGTCTTTTATGAAGTGGTCATGTAATGAGCTGAAAATACCCCCATTTTGATAGTAAACATGCATGTAAAACTGCCAGTAGTGAATTTCCACTTTGAAGAGGGTGACTTGCTAAATGGACAGTTACAGCCTGACACCCTCACACCTTCCTTATTTAAACAAAAAGCAACTTTTCCCCACATTTATTCTATTTGTCAAATACAAAGCAAATTTGTTGTACTTACTTTTTCCATGACCAAATTGTTAAAACTAACCACAGACTTTGAAAATTGACATTTCTTAGCTGGAAGGTATTCTTAAGTGCTTTCAGACAGAAAATATGTCTTCATAACCAAACTCTAAGGAACGAAGGCAGTGGCAGCACTCTGAAATATTAGCTGTATTCTATAAGTATTGATTTTCAGCAGAAGTAATTGGCATTCACCAAATTACCTAGAACCTCCGTGAGTCAGATTCTCAAGGCTTTTCCCAGGGTTGAAAAGGAGGACTACAGTATGCGGTACTAGGTAGAAAATGCTGATTTTACTGCTTCAGGCTGCATGTAAAGCTTCTAGTAAGTAATAGACAAAAAACAAGTACCACAAGTACTTGACAGAGAAAGAGGTACAGAAAAATTGTTCCAAGTTCCCAACAAACGACTATTGCTTAGACTCATTCTAGGATGTGAGTGCCCGAAAAGCATAAAATAATGGTAAATAAATGCAGCTAAAGATCTCTGGTGCTTAGGAATGTGTGTTAGCCAGTTGCACACTGTCATTCTCTTATTTTTTACAATACTTCAAGCAGTTCAGATCAGGTCTGGATTCCACTGTCTTAAGATCTGTAGAAACTAGTATTACCAGGCACACCCTGTACGAAATAACTAGCAGAGGGAAAAACAAGAGGAAGGTAATCAGCATAGGTGGTTACAAAGACTTGGTGTTATATCTATCTTTGCTTATTCTTAATATTTTGTGAACAAGGATGTAATTATGACACCAGAAATTCACATAAACTACTTGTAAAATCAGAGTGAACTCTTCCATAGTTCTGACATCAAAAAGGAATCCAGAGAAATACATGAAAGAAACTGAAGTGCAATGAAGTTTGGTATAGTTATACTCCAAGAAAATAAGGAATGATAAAAGGTTCTTCACTGAAATTTCTTACCTCTTACTCTATTATTCTATATAGTCTTTAAACAAACTGTTATTACTCCATATACAAATAAACATATTTGCCCGCTGAATTAATTACCGTGCATGAAAGTGAACAGAAAATTTTCATCTCACCTAATTCAAAAAGATAATTCACTAGTGTGACTGAGCAAATACAAGGTTCAGTGAAAGGTAAAAATATCACATTGAAATATGCCAATGAATCACCAATGAGAAGAAAAAAAGGTAAATATATTCCATGCAGCTGCAAGGAGACATTTACTACTTAGCCAGGAACAAGTTATAAGACCTAAATGAACAAAAAGACACCTTCAAAGAAGTGAAGGAATTCTTATTTCATTTGGGAGGAATAGTGAGGGTAATTCTTGTAGTCAGAAAGGCAAGCAATTTGTTGGAAGGCGAGGAATCATAACCCAGACTTCAAAGAAGACTTCAAGAGGACAATGCTGCAAAGCTAACTTGCATCACCCACGCACAGTAAATATTCGAGGAACATGTTCCTGAAATGCCTCTCTAATGGAAGGCTCTCAAGGTTTTCCAACAGAGACCCCCAACTGGTATTGCTACAGGTTATCTCTTCAGACTTATGCCATGCTTACCACCTTCTTGGAAGCTGAGGGCAAGTTAGCTAGGCACAGGGAGAAAGCCCCAACCAATACAGCCTTAAAACTCACAGATTAGTATAATTTCTTTTTCAGTTCACTCACGTACTCAATAAACTTCTATAGCTGAATTATCTATTTTGAATACAAAGCCTGTATTTAACTGTTACTTCAAGCTGACTTAAAGCAAGCATTGTTTTAAAGTAACTGGATAACAGAAATCTCTTCAGTTGGTGTGGAAAATTTATAAATGGGGAAGTGGGGCCCCTTTTAACTTCCCTATCTCCACAGTATTTCCTCTGCTGTATTCAAAGAACAATAGAGGACATCTCAGCTTCACGAGCCAGTAGAAAGCTATTAGCATGCAGCAGGATGATGGTATATATGCTTGAACCTTAAGGTCAAAAGAAATACGTGACAGATGTGGCAGGCCATCTGCAAAGAGCACAGATCTAGGTGTTATTCAGCCCACCTGTCCTAGGCATACCACTCTGATGTCTGTAACAGCAGCTCACAGACTTGCTGATCTGCACTACCCTTCACTGGTTGTGTAAGGCTTCTGCACTCCTAATACCCCTACAACTCAAGTGCCTCCAGCTGGGCAATACACATAGTATGTTTCCCTTTCCATTGTGGATGTCCCATCAAATACTAACTAACTAACTAATTACAGCTTGTTTGGGTTGCTTTGCTAACTCCTTCATCATTTTAAATAGAAGTTATTTTAATTGACTTCTATTTTAAGCTGTTAGAGAAAGTGTGATCGTGTGGTGCTAACTTTGACATGGGGCTGCCCATGTCAATAGCAATCACTGCATGACAGTGTTTGGCATGCTGATCCTTGAAAGGAAACTGAAAAAATAGCATGTGATTGTCTGAGATAAACAGGCATGATGGAAATGCTCAGTTTATAGTGCCAAGCTGAATAGACACAGTGAAATGAGAAAAGCCTGTGGTCTCGATCTTACTGTGCCACTGTCCCCATTTGGCATCTCCATGCCTTAGTTTCCTTTAAGAAAAATGGGGATTAATTCACGTTTACATTTGAATAAAATAAATCCTGAGCTCTAAGTGTTCCAAATAGTGGGGGGGCTTTATTCAACTCTCGTATTTGGAACTGGCAATACTTTTCTAACAACCAGGGACAATGGAGTAAGTATCTAGTAGAACAAGTCTGTAAAAAAAACCTTGTTACAGAACAAGTTCTCAAAAACTCAATAGGTCAAGAAAACAAAAAAGATTTTTAATCATTAATCAGTTCTTGTAAAAAGCTAAAACTACAGCTGCAGGTATTAGTCTGTTAATAAAAATGTTCTAAAATGAATCCTACAGTATGTTTCAACTTAAAACAACAATATTTCTGTAACTACTGAAGACTGGCAAGTCAGATCAACTTTTAGGAATGTTTTTCATTCAGTTCTGTATGTTTCTTGGTCCCCATATTTTCTGAAACATGTAAATTTAGTCCGTAAAAAATAAAAATCAGTAACTGAAATTAATCAGAAGAGTCCTTTCTTTTTCCGCCTTCTCATATTATTAAGGCAGATAACATACAGGCTCTATTAGTATTCATTTGACAAGGATACTATAAAACAGATTTTCCAGAGAACAGCATGAATTACTAGCTGATTAGAGACATTTGTGCAATATGTATATCCTTACTGAGATAAAGGAGACAATTTTCTACCCTTTTGTCAAACTGATTTAGTTTGAAAGATATCAGCTAGTGTGTGTTGTAGTAGGCTGGGCTTTATGTCTGGATTTGCAAAGTCTTGCATCTTAAACTTTGCTAAAATGGTAGCCTCAAGTTTTGAAGTGGCTACTAATTGAAACCATTGTCAGTTTAATGTCCCCCTTTGTTCTGCATTTTCAGATCCCTGTGTATTTCATTCAAAAATAAGGTTATCAGAAAAAGATACTGTAGGAAGTATGAGTTTAATCCTTTCAATGATCAACAGACTAGTTGGTAAAGCATTAAATCGACTGGACTGACCAGTCTAGGCTTTGAGCTCACTAATTTTTCTTTATCTGAAAAAAATTAAATCAATACATAACTATGACACAGAGAGGCTTTTCTCCTGAGTATGTGTGAATCCACTGGGTTATCAACTAATGTCTAATTGTCTAATGACAGAAATGGACCCAGCTGCCACTGATGACAATCAACCATGTATTGCCTACAGCTCACACATCTGCTGTTTCAGCGATGTAGTGCCTGCCTCTGTTCTCCCTCTGTCCTTTCGACAATTTCTGAACAAATGCAGGAAGCTGCAGAAGGTGTTCTCTAACTTTAAGTCATTGGCATGCTCCAAGCACAAGGCTGTACTGCGTCCACATAGGTATGGGGTATCATAATAGATAAATTCACCTGCAAATAGGAACTGAAAGGTTTGCCTTATCCAAGGTCATCCAAGCACAGGCAGCAGCATGGTCTTGAGCATCTGTGTGAGTGTTAACTATGCTACTAACAATACCACTTTCTTTGAAACAGCTAAGTAGTCTGAAAAGGGAGGAGGAGTGAAGGATTCTGTTCCATTTTCTTGAATATAGTGCTTAAATGCTGCTTAAGTTGCACTCAAAGTGTTTAAATCCAGTTATGTATCTGACCAAAATATTTGAGAGTTCAGTTATTCAGAACTCTCTACAGACAGCAATTATCTTATTGCTACAGACCGCTAAATATAAAAATTTAAAGCAAGGTAAATTGCTCATTATTTCCCTTGTATAAAAGTATTGTATTTCACTTACAAAAATATGCAAACTGCCATTGTTCTTGTTTGTCTCTATCAATTAAAAAAAAAATTCCAGATAAACTCACTTCCAAATATCAGTATATTCATTATCCAGCTCAGCTCTGTGAAGTAAGTTCTATATTCTCTAGGAAAGTATCTGTGCTTGGGAAGTGCTTTTTGAATGGACTTACTATTTCAGATATCACCGGTAATTTTAAATAAGTTTTAAATCTTTCAATTAGTGTATTCAAATTTATTTTATAAATGTTGGAAGATGACTGTAAAATCTTGTGCAAACTAGTTAAAAAAAAAAAACAGGTTACTGATTCCATTAAACATCCACTTACAATATGGATCCAATGTCTGAATCTAAAGGCAACAATCCAAGTCTGGAAATAACCATGCTCGGATTCACATTTTGGTAATAACATTGTGAATGCTGTTTATTTCCCCTTGTGTTATATACATTACAAAGCATCAGCATTTGGAAGAAAGCAATTTAACATATATAATGGGATATCACAAAAGTCAGAAGCTATTTGCATGTGTATAGCGGTACAGCATGCATCATATTAAGCCTATTTCAAGTTTGACATTACATGTCATGTGTGATATATGCATATAATATATATACATACACAAAACTTTTTGCAGTTACTATGTGCAATGACTTGCCACTTAGTTTTGGGTTTTGAGCTTTTAAAGAAACCATGTATTTCTTTTCCTTCCTGGCAAAGTTAATAAAAATGCATTAGAATAAACATGATCCAGTATACTACATCAGCATCCTCTAGAACCTGTATAAAATAAATACCTTGTATTTTTAGCTTACTGACATAAGTATCTAATGAAATATTTTTAACCAATAATCCATTTCTTATGATAATTCCTATGTGTGTCATTTATAACTATTAATATTAGTGAAATCTAAAATGCAATCTTTGGTCTAACATTATTCAATCAGGTAAAACAAGCAAATTAGTCAAACTCATAGGAGAAAAATATTTAAATGTTAAACTTCAATTGAATAAAAATATTAATTGAAAACCATTTTCTATTGCTTGAGTTAGCAGGGATCCACACATGAAAGCCCAAATCAGTCTGAGTAAAGAATCTATTCTCCACTCCAAATACTTATGAATGTAATTTTGTCACCCTTAGCTGCAGAAAACTCACTTCAGAAAAGTTTCTCCTTGCTGGAGAATACTGAGACCAAAGTCACAGAAATTTATCTAGGTGAGCAGAAGCAAAGCAGAGGCCAGAGAGATAGATCCCATTCCCATTTTAGGTTAAATTTTTTTGCCATGATAAAAATCACTTAACCTATAACATAACTTAAATTTATTTCTTTGCAATAGGGCTTGCAACTCCCTGTCTGACAGAAATTGTGACAATGGTCCCGAGACACACAGGTATAACAGCAATGAGAGATGTGGATGTTCTCAAGGCAGATACATCTCCTCTTTTTGTACCAAAAAGTGATTTTTTTGTTGTTGCTGGTTTTGGTTTTGTTTCCTTTCTTGGTGGAGGGAAATTTTTACCTAAATTACAGTACTTGTAGGTTTGCAGTCCAGTGCTGTAACTCTGATAAAACCCCATATACTCAGAAAGAGAAGAGAGATATTACTGTCGCATACTGGGCACAGCACAGTTCAGAGGCTGGGTCTAGCTGAAAGCCTGTTAAAAACATCTCTTAGACACCTAACATTTTAGGTCATGAGATCTACACTGATGATCCTTAGAACTGTTTCTTTCTCTGTCACATATACTGCAAAAAACTTTGATCTGGGTGTGTTTTTCATTCACATTAGCAGAAAATTGCTCCCAGAATGATTGCCCCATTTAATGTTTTGTTTTGTTATGTTCTGCTTAGTTTGGTTTTGTTTTACGGTTAGCAAACAGATAATTCAGTTTCAGTGAGAGAAGGTTAGAGGGTTTAGCCATTCTGGGTGCTGACCTATACCTCTTAGACATACACTTGAAGGTGTGAGGGTAGGTTAAAACTCTTCACTGATGCAGACAAAGACGATTTTTTAATATAACCCTTCTATAAATAGATGGCATGATTTGTACATCTTTGGAAGACACAACAATTGTGCTGGTATTAGGGACAGTGCATAAACGTCTTTGTGAATCCAACCACCCTCAAACCTGCATGGTTCTTTCTGGAAAGTTGAAGCAAATGGAATTGTTTTAAAAGCTTTTGTTTCATATTTTATTTGCCAGATAGTTTCAGACAAACTATACTGTATTATTTAAATAAAAGTGTATCCAAAACTCTTTGTTTAGAACCAAAGGGGTCTATTAGATCGATTCCTGCACTATCAGCTTAGTCTCTTCTAACTGCAGCTCCATTATTTTCTTATCTCACTTTCTTTAATGTATTTATCTATGCAACACCTCTTGGAAGTGAGAAAATGCCATTACTCTCATTTTGCAGCAGAGAAAACTGAATCATCAGGTCTCCTGTTCATACAGTAAGCCCATCAAATAAATGAAGGTTGGGCCCTATCTGGCTCATGACATGCAGCTAAGACAGATCTGTCCTTTCAGACTGCAGAGGTGACAGCAGTAGGTTAATGGGCCCATAGTGATGAGAATGCACTAATAATGTGCCAATCTAAATACGATCCCTGAATAGAAAGCATGGACTATTAACACAACAGCTGGCAGGGAAACCTGGCTGGTGTACTGGGTTGATGAAATGTATTCTTTCAACACTTGTCAGTTCTATAAAATCAATGCACTTGAATAAAAAAAAAATCTGGATACATTGCACTGCTTTGCAAAGACAATTTTCAGAGGATCAAACAACTGGACTCCAAACTCTCAGATGTGACAGGCTTATCTCACATTTTACCATAAGATTCAAATTATCCTGACAGCTAAAAATAAATGTTGTTAAAATAATATTGACATTAAATGTAAGAAATTAACATAAACACACAGAAAATCAGTATCTGAGGGAGTCTTATAGCTCCATTTTATAAAAGTATTGCAGAGAGTTAGATAGTCAGAAATAAGAAAGAGGTTAACTTGGACAGATGAACCAATACATTTCCAGACCCCACAGGAGTCCATGATGCTCGAGTGAGTTTTGTTCCTTGCCTGCAGAGCGTCCTGGAACTCCTGGAGTCTTGAAAGACCATGAGGTAAATGCAGAGAGTTCCTAACCTCTTAGTACAGTAAAGAAACGTTAACCGCGCTTCTGTAACATACTAGATGTTGTAACATGCTAAACACTAAGAAAATGATACGTGAAATAACTTTCATTTAAATTCAGTATCAGTTTCATGACAATTTGCACACTAATATTTTAGAAATATATATAATTTACAGGCCTATTTTATTTATTTCATTTATTTCATTGAGCTAAAATGATAATTCCAACAATATCTACAATTTTAAAAAATTGTTAATTTGGGCGTTTAAATATGCACATATTAACTTCTGACATTGAGACAAAACATGATTAACTACGACAAATCAAGACATGTCCTAAAGACCTCTAAATGAAAGATGGGATAATGAGATTTTGCTAATAAATCATAATCTTTCTGAAGCTCAACACATGCAAAGACCTGTACATAGTATGAGAATATGTATAAGAACATTTTATACATATCTGTATAAGAATCACCGGCTATGTCTATGTTTTCAGTCCCTTGGAAACTTTAAATGTGCACCAGCTTTACCCTTTCAGTGGGTCAGAAAGACATAGCACTGTCTCCTGAGTCTGATGGGATCAGCACTGGCAGGCAGCGGTGCAGTTTGGCAGTTCGGGTGGGAGAGCTCACACAAAGCTGGCTGAGCCTTTCAGAATTTGCTCATGCGAATTTCCCAGCTTGTGTTGATGGAGCCATGGCTGAAAGAGGATTTGCACATGGAAATCTTTGAGAAATGTAGACAAGTTCACTGATAAAAACCTGCCTGAAAATGAAGGTAACTAACTGAAGAAATGTGCTGCTTTCTGTTGAACTGCCCTTTGAGGGATGGGGAGGGACTGTTGCAGAGCCGGGAGAGAGGAACAGGAGCCACAGACCTGCAGGAGTTCCCAATCCTGCCAAGGAAGCATGTCTGCAGTGGCATGTGTCAGCATTTGCTGTACAATCCTCTCCAGCAACGTTCAGTCCAAGTGAGAAGAAAAAGATTAGTTCACATTATGGGATCTCGGGGACACCGTAAGTGCTTTGCTTGTGCTGCTGCTGCACTAGGGAAATGATGAGAAGGGAAAGTCTTCTGACCCTCTGCTTTGCATGCGTATGCAGCAATGACTAGGGTCAAATCCTTACAATAATTCTGCTTTCACTGGAATGTAAATAAATAACACAGTCACCCTGCCCTACTTTCTCTCCTTGAATAACGCATCCGATCCCTCAAAGATGCATATGGCAAAAATATGTTCTGTTTCAAAAAAAGCAAATTGTCTACCCCAGCTAGTGCAGCTGAGGGGTAAGACACCTGAAGAGCATCCTGTAGAGCAGGAGCACTGCAGGTACACTTGCCAAAGTGGGGGGCAGTCTGAAGGTGGGTGTGAGATGCATGGAAAAAAGCAAGAAATTCTTCTTTCTGCACCTCGTCTGAGAAAGGAGAATTCAAGGCAAAACCCCAAAGTGTAAGAAGGATCCCACTAAATCCTCTCCTTTCTTTTCTGTGGAAAGGACAAAATATCATCCTGGCAGAGCTATGTGGGAATCAGGGAGGTGAGATTACCCATTCAAATATGCCTGTCTAACATCCAAGCCAAGTCCTAAGGCCAGGCAACTAACAAACCCTTGGCTTGTAGCAACACCATCCTTCATTCTTTACTGAGCCAAAATGCCCTTTTGGTTCCACTGCAATTCTGCCAATGTATATCCATAAAGTAAACCTGAAAGCAATAAACACCTGGGTGCTTTAGACACTCTAACTCACTTTAGCATTCACTTTCATATATCCAGATGAGATAGCAAGCCTCCAAGGAGCTGCCAAAACTTGACTGGTTTGGGCTCCAATGTTAATAACCATCTTAATGTGATCTTTACTTGTTTCCATAGTGATATGCCACTGAGAAAAAATGGATTGAGAGGAAAAAATATGTAAATTGTTTACTTTCTCAGTCCATAGATGTTATTTTGTGTATTCCTTCATTCTAGCCATTGAAAATCCCCTGTTGCATCTGTGCAGTCTTTGGGCTGTGTGGAAAGATAAACACTGAGGTCTTCATTCTTCTGGTAGCAGACAGCTTCTCTCCTTGGAGAATGAAAAAAAGTTGTCTTTTTTTTCCTCTCGTCAAAAAACAATAGAGGTTGCATTAGTCACAGTGAATATGGAAATCTGCCAGGAAAAGAAAGTAAGTAGTACCCCTGTAGAAATCTAATAAAAATGTCCATTAGGCTTTTGGAAATGACCCTTAACTACCAGCCAAAGCATAATGAAATTGGCAAAACACAAAAAGCTAAGTCTCACTTTGCTTTCCAGCTTTCAAATGAGCCACAAACCTCGTTAAAAGGGATCAGCAGTGGCAAACATAGACTCTGCCAAAGTTCTTTGGCAAAATGTCCCAAAAATCTGAAAGAGAACAGGTTTACATAGAAGCAACAAACCTGCTGGTAAGGTTAGCTGCTGTCAACATCTCTCACACCACAAGCAGCAAAATCCCTTTTGACTTGTTTTTTTAATGATTAATCCTGTTGAATTTATTTCATCCACAGTCCATGGGAGGAGATCCTGCGGTTCCTTGTTCAGATAAAATCCAGATGAACGTAATGAAGGTGGGTGCTGCCTGAGAAAGAAGGACTGCATTGGATTTTCTAGAGCAACAGTTGTTTATTAGGTGCAAGGAAATTTTTAGTCTCTTGGTGTTTTTTTTTTAAGAACAGTGCTGTATAGCATTTACCGTTATACTGCACACTTTAGTGCTCATGAAGTATAATTAAGGGTAGCTTTTACCCTGAATTAAACCAAGCAAAGAAATTCAGGAACTCTTCTCCACTTCACACTGGCTGTTTATGGAATCACAGAGTCATTTAGATTGGAAAAGACTTTAAAGATCAAGTCCAACCATAAACCTAACACTGACAAGTGCACCACTAATCCATGTCCCTAAGTGCCACATCTAGAAGTCTTTTAAGTACCTCCAGGGATGGTGACTCAGCCACTTATTCCTGGACAGCCTGCTCCAATGTTTCATAAACCTTTCAGACCAGCCCTCACCTCACTACAACCTCCTTTCAGCTAGTTGTAGAGAGTGATGCCTCTGAGAAGGCAAGATTAGGATTTCACCCTAGATTTCCTTGTAGAAAATACAGTCCTACTCAAGTGCAGGCTATGGGTTTGTACAAGAGTTATTTATGTTATAAAAGAATTCTGGCTAACTGTTCCTCTAAGATTCTAAAATCTGTTAGGTTTTCAGATATTCAGTGTTTTACTGTCAAGTTGTGAGCACAAAAATCCTACCCTACTTACACAAAAATCGCAAATAATATCATGCAAAATCATCTTTATATGTAATTTTGTATTTTCAATAAAAAAGAAAAAAAAAGGTGAGAACAATACATATGTTCAGCCATACTGAGACAACAGGGTGAAGGATGACTGAATAGTTGTTGTGTATTTGCGCTGTTGGGGGGGGGGTTTGAGTCTGCAGAGCTGATTTTTCTTTAGATAGTCCTGAGTATTCCATCATGCCATTGAAGCCAAGAGGAATACTACTGAGAGTATGGTTTTCAAGACTGAACCATCAGATTAGAACAAAACAATCTGCTTTGCCATGAAACTCCATGTTTGTACAGACCTTTATTTATTGGGTGTCCTGCTCTGTTTGTGGACCGTGACTGCAGAATTTTAATGAGCCCCATGCAGAGCTGTTTTTAGAGCTAGCTTTGCAAAGAGGCATGTCACACTGAGAAATCGTTGTGTGCCACTGCTTTATTGTTTTGTGAAGTTTAAATCTATCTTTATTTCAGTCCATACATGTCCTTGTTCCTACTGTACAGAGCTGATAAATTGTCCATGCCTGAAGAAATTCAGTTTTGCGGTTATTCATTCTCACCCACCCTCTCTGTTTCCCTTTCATGCCTTAGAAATCTGCCAACCTACATGATTCACAGACAACTCTGGAGTTAGGATGCTTTTGACCTTGTTTAACACTGAAGTCCCAAAACACAAAATATTAATTATAAAATTCAACCTGAGATCAGCCAACGGAAATGTCTTCCTGAGTAAAAACTAAAAAGAGGACAGTTAGTCATTGACTACTCTAGAGACAAACGAGAGATGCAAAGTACCTTAGCAATTTCACTGTTTGTGTTTTATTTTAGATATCTTATGGTCATACACAGCTAAACACAGGGCAGTATACTGCTTAAAAATAATTGTTGTGTACAAAAATGCCATTCTTGCCTCTGCACTTCATAGGTAGCAAAAGCTGTACACCACAACTGTAAAGGCAGCAGGGACTAGAGATGTGAGACCAGGATGGGCACACAAGAAGGAGAAGATGACTTGAGTCAGTGTATGTGCTCTGTTTTAGGTGTCTTTTCTAACACACTGGGGAGTTCAGAGATTGGCTGCTTCTCCCAGGCTGCTCTTCTCAGGTGGTCTCCTCAGGATACAATAAATCCACATGGCATTTCCATGGTGGGCAGACCAGAAAATATTAGGAGTCATGTACTCATTACAGAGAAGGGTTTTGTGGCAACCTGAAGAGGTGACCAAAGCACCAGGATAAAATAATCTGCTGATAACCATTACGCAGATAATTTAAAAACGAAAAAGAAGAAAGCATACACTTGATTTCACTCCAGATTCAGCTTTAACTTTGTACAAATATTCTAGTATTATTCTTGGTTTTTTGTTCCCCTGAACTTCCTGCTCAGATTGGAAATGGAAGGGCCAGACGGTTCTCCTCTTCTCAAGGGATTTTCAGAGAAGTACTGAAGAAAAGAACATTAGTATTTTCAAAGTTGGCGCTGACATTCAACTATAAATCATAGATCATTAATTATTCTTAACAGTGAGATGTACTGGCCAAAATCCATAAGAACTATCACCAAAGGCTAAAAAAAAAAAAAATCTCTTTGTAATCAACAGAGGGAAAGTTGGGATCAGGGTGCTTGCTTAAGATTTGTATGAGAAAATCTGCAAACTTTTGTTATTTTCTTTGAGCAGTAACATTTGTTAATAGCAATGCCTTGTTTTGTCATTAATAAATTGAGACAAACTCTACATAGTACCTAGTAGAGATGAGCACAGGGAAAATGTAGAAATTCTATTTTACTCTGATCCACTTTTGTCTTTCACAAGGCTTAATTACCATTTTATCTGTACTGATTACACTGCCAATACTTTTGGCAGTATTTTTAAGGTGTATGCGGCTGATTTTTCAACACACAGCCTTTGCCTAAGGAACTGATAAATGTCAAATAAAATTAAGCTGGCTTCATATCAGTTAACAAAAGTCCTCAACCACTGGAAAGAACTGAAAAACACTGTGTTTTACAAATTCCAGAAATTTAAAATCCTGTCAGGTAAGTGGAAGAAGAGAATACATTTACAAATGCTTACTCAATTGTAAAGTTGCTTAGCTCATTACCAGTTAATTATTAAATATACATTACAGCCATTTTTTAGCTGAGGTATTTGGGAAACACATGGCTCCTATCAACAGAGTTAAAAATAAATAAAGACTGTCTTCAGAAACATCTGGTACTGGCGACTGTCAGAAACAGTGCCAAGCTTCAAAATTCAAGTACAGCCATGGAGTTTGAGTGTTTCTGTCCCTATGTCTATGACTGAAAAGGACGAAAGGAAAGACATTTGATCTAGAGTCGGATGCCAATCTCTTTTTTCAAGGTATTTGCCTGTGTTAAGACCAAAGCATTTTTTCCCCCTCAGCTTTTACCTACCACAGCTAAACATAAAAACACAGGTAGAACTGTCACTTCATATTTTCTTTTGTGACTGAAATTAAAATTTGTAGCTCGGGGATTTTATACGGTTACCTTTTAGCAATTGCACTTCATAAAAGTTGTTTGTCAGGTGACAATATTACATGAGTAAGCCTAATCTCACTAAACCTTTCAACTATCTCTCACACTGCAACTCTATCAAACATTTCTGATGAGAAGGAAAGTGTTATTTAGCTTGTTGATATTTGGATTAGTCTGTAATTAATTTTCTGGTAAGTAAAAACACCCATCAAAATGCGATTTTAGTGTTTCAGTGTTCCCGTATTCTTTTATTTATGTTTCCAAAAGGATAGTTTGCTTTCACCCTATAATATGTCAGCCTGACCACCTACGGGTATAGCCTCTCTTTCCAAAGAGTATCTCCAATTTAACTACTGAATTTCCTG
>NW_010391178.1:0-2532 GCF_000710305.1 Buceros rhinoceros silvestris | reverse complement strand
TGCTGAATCAGTCTCCACTTTGGAAGTTTATTTTCAAAGAAAACAGAATGGAGGTGGGGAGATGCTGATCAGGGTCTGTCTGGAAATGTTCTTGCACTAAAACTCCAGTTAGTCAAACGGTTTCCAGCATGATGCTGCACATATAGGGGACAAGTCTTCTATGAAACTTGGAGGAATCCAGGGCAAATTTTCCCATTCCTATTGGGACTTTTCCCAAAATCCATGTTAAGTGTTCGCAAGAGCGTTGTCCTGAAGATGCTGTGGGAGAAAACTTTCTAGGTACACAGGTGCTGTAATTTTAATTACAACATTTATAAAACTGTGGCTTGTGGAATATTAGACTATTTACCAAATTTGGCATTAGAAATTTTCATATATTTTTGAAAATTCTATGCAGGAAGACAAGATAAGTCCGTTTGATCAGGTAAACACAGCTGTTCACAGTTTGCAAATGTCATTGAAGCACTATGAATTCTTATTTGAGAAAAAAAGATATTTTAAAAGGAAGGTGAATTTTTAGTGTTTGATTTTATTTTTAGATTTTTCTTCTTTTTGTCTAGTAAATGCAGGTAATATTTCCATTGTTTTTTTTCCCTGAAAATATGGCTGACTAGTCCATTAATTTTGTTTCTATATGAAAGGAAATATCCTTCCATAATATGGTAATTCCAAGAAACTAGGCTTTCTTGTGGAAAAATGGAGACAAAGAAGAGATTTTTGCACTTAGACTAGAACAAGCAATAGAAAGCGCAATCCTCCATGTGGAAATTCTCATCCGTTAATTATGAACCAACATTGTTAAGTAAGAGAACTCTCCTTTTAACCAGTGATAGAATTTCCTACTGTATTATGAAGAGTGAGTTGACTATTCATTCACCTCAAGCTTTTCAAGAATTGGATTTAAACTACTTATTTGCAGCATTTCTTAAAAAAAAAAAAAGACCAACCACAAAGCCCAAATCAAAATAACACTACACAACATCCACGCTTATTTTAACTGTATCCAACGTTCATCCTAACAAATTAGCTGCTGTAATAATTAAAAATGTACATTGAATTTTGCAAGTTTTAAAGCTAAACATTAATTCCGTAACTGGTGAACAGAAGCATATAAGATGGAATAAGCTTCCTCTGTAAAAGAATTGGTGGGCATCCTCTTGCAGTTTCTCACTTGTCCTCTGTTAACTTAAAGTGTCTGAACAGTCTCTACCTTCCTGACTCCCCCTTACCCAGAGTTAAATGCACTCATCAATATACCTAGGAATTTGTCCGTCCTACTCAACTGTCCAGCTGTGGTGAGAGGGCGTGAGGTGTGGTATGTAGCTGCTGTCCCTGGCCAGTGCTGTACTGGGGTGACTCTGACTACTGTACTTGTCACTGTTAGCAATTGCACAAGATCTCTCCTGTGGCACCCGCTCCACAACTGCAGGCTACACAGGATGTTTTGAAAAGCCATTTTAGACTTTCAGGTTAATTTTTTGCCTTTTTTTCCCCTGGTGTGGTCTGCAAATGTCAAAGGCAACTCTGATTAGAGTTGTTTGCAACTGTTTTTTTTAAAAGTACTAACAAAGAAAATGTGCTGAGAGCACACCTGAGTGCTGGCACAACATACAGTGCTGTCAAGAAAGTCCTCTCCCTGCTGTCCCAGCTCTCAAGAGATGGTGCCCTGTAACGTCCCTTGCCATGTATCCTTCAGCTCTTTTGTTTTTAGTCAGCCAATGCACAAGGTCCTGTGCAGCTCTGCTAGGGAGTGACTGTGGAAGGGATTGAAAGCTCCATCAGTTTCAATTTGAAACATTTACCTCAACATTTTTCCTTCAGCAAAGTGTGCCTCAGGCTTGAACTTTGGTGTTCTGGTGGTTAACATTTCTGTCTAGAGTTTCATGATAGTGGGATTCCTTTTTCTGCTTTACCACAGATTTCCTGTATTGTTGAGAAAGTTACTTAATCTATTACTCCCTCAATACCACAGGGAAAGCGATGATGTTTTTCCTGAGCAAGGGTGCTTGGCTCTCATGATGACACAGCTGACTGTAGGGATGAGGGGACAGTAGCAGGTATCATGTACCTTGATTTAGCAAGACTTTTAGCCTGTCCTCCCAGTAGCCATTCTCGGGAGAAGGGAACTGGATAGGAGGACTAAAAGGTGGGTAAAAATCTGGTTGATCTACTTCATCTGAATTCTACCTGATGGGTAGCTACAAGTGCTGTTCCTCGAGGTCCATAATGGAGGCCAGTACTGATTTATGTCTTAATTATCTTTATTATTACAAGTAGTAAAAAAAAATGAAACACATCCTTAGCAAATTTTCAGATGATAGCGAGCTGCAGGGAGCAGCTGATATACGGGTAGGGCTGCTGCTGAGGGACCACAGCAGGTCAACATTGTTGGGTACAAAATCATTTACCCCAGAGGGGACAGCCCAGTGCTCTAGTGCAGAGTCGGAGTCAACTGGATCAGTTCTGAGGAGGAAGCCCTGGGGATCCTGGTGGAGTTGAGTAAGAGGATGCCCTTGCAGCTATGAAGGCCAG
>NW_010391177.1:1622-2856 GCF_000710305.1 Buceros rhinoceros silvestris | reverse complement strand
CATCTGGTTCCTCCACGTTGAACCCAGGACAGTTGTTGTCTGCTTTTTTAAGGAAGAAAAATATTTAGTCTGTGGTAGTTTTCATTTCCAATTACTTCACAAACCAATGTGAATATTGCAGGTCAAACTGTTCTGAGCAACCAGGTCACGCGTCAAACAAAATCCACATAATTATAGGAGATTCGACTCCTGGTATTAGTAAAAGGGCCTCAAGCCCTGACTTTACAAAGGCTTACGGAAGATTACAAAGTTATGAATAATCCTAAACATTCGCAGGGTGTGAGCTTCATTTATTCAAAATTGTATAGAAGTTTCTCACCAGTTCTGCAGTGAAATAATTACACTGAAGGTAAATGTCCTGCAGAGCAAGCGCACCTAGCATCAGTGGCGCCCCTAGCCCAGTATAGGAAGAGCTCTTTAGTGTGGTCACTTCCCAGTACTTCCCCTGTATCTCTCATTGTATTAGGGTACATCCCTGCCTGTTTCCTTCAGTGTCCATGTACGAATGTGTTTGCTGTCAATATGAATAACACCACCTTGAACCCTCAGTCCCCAACCTCTAGTGGCAATATGTCCTAGAAGTTCACAATCTTTGTTCTGCTTTGCAGAAAAACATTTTCTTGACATGTCTTGAATCTTGACACTTGAATCTTGATCTTCCACTTTTTTCATTAGGTGCCTCCTCATTCTCATACTGTGCAATTTAGTTAACAAATTTGTATCTTTCACAATGTCAAGGGTGAGAGCTGGGCTGGCCACTAGACAAATGATGGACACTCTCTATTACCACCCTTCCCTCCCCAAAAGAGAAGAGAAAAGAATTAAGGGCGAGAGACTTACAGGTTGGAAAGGAAAACTAAAACTGCTTTAATGAAAATAATCGCAATAAAATGAAATATATACAAACAGACACAAAAAAATACTGAACCTAACCCCCCTGATGGCAACCACATCATGGTCACCTCTGATGCTGCAGGGCAGACACTGGGGACACTGAGGACTCAGTAACAAACAGGAACTGGATGCAGGAGCTGGATTCTGGAACTGGATGCAGGGATGCACGGATTGGGATCAAAGGCAGAATAGACCGAGTCTTCCTCAGACAATGGCCATTGAAGAAGCAAACTTGACCCTTGTGATCCCTCAACTTTATACTGAGTATGACATCTGGGGGATGGAACACCCTGCTGGTCAGTTCAGGGTCACCTGTCCTGTCCGCTCCTCCCCACAGGTG
>NW_010391177.1:0-1605 GCF_000710305.1 Buceros rhinoceros silvestris | reverse complement strand
GATGCAGGAGCTGGATTCTGGAACTGGATTCGGGAATGCACGGATTGGGATCGAAGGCAGAACTGAGAGTCCTCCTCAGACACTGGCTGTTGGAGAAGAGAGCTTGACCTTTGTGATCCCTCAGCTTTTTATGAAATATGACTTCTATGGGATGGAACACCTTGCTGGTCAGTTCAGGGTCACCTGTCTTGTCCGCTCCTCCCCACAGGAGTGGCCTTTTATTGCACCCCCCCCATGGCACACAGGTTTCAGCAGTGACCTTGGTCTGCACAGGAGCAAGGGTGAGCAAGAGCCTTTCTGCACACCAGTCCCTGGCAGTAACTGCAAACATCAAGCGTTATCCCCTCTAGGAGCAGACAGTGTCTGCAGAACTGTGCCGTTAACTTCAGACAGTGCAGCCACTGAGCAGAGACTGAGCTGGGAAGTGAAATCACTGAACAGGATTAGTGCTGTTCTGACTCAAACCAGGACACACGATCTGGTACACCTTGATCAGTCCTCTCCCCTGCCTTCTTTCTCCATATTGAACAGTCTCAGATGTTACTGCTCTCACCATAAGGCAGTGGCACCATCCCTCCTCTGTGCCTTCCCTAACTTGCTATGAAGACAAGAACTGATGCAGTAATTAGTCAGAGGCTGCGCAAGTGTCTTGTACAGCAGAAAACAACCACTTCTGTCTTGTTCTCAATATTCTTCCCCACAAAGTACAATGTTTTGTGGGGGTTTTTTGATTGCCTCTGCACATAAAGTCGATGAGACGGTATCAGAGGCCTGTTTGAGAGCTCCGAGTTGTAACTGCCACTGTTAAATTCAGCAAAGGGGAAGCTTAGAAATCAAACCGCTTTACAGAGCAGGAGCATGGGAAGGCACATAGATTGTAACAGTCAGTCTCGTCACCTCTGTGAAGATCACCACTTTTCAGCAGCTCCAAAAACACCACGAACCCTACTTAGGAATTAAATCTGAAATGCATTTGTAAGTATCTGCGAAGAAAAATGAATGTAAATGCACCGTTTTAGTTGGAAATACATGACCTGTACAGTCACACTCAATGCCTCAGAAAACCAGTGGGAACTGCCAGCTTTCTGAAAAGTACGTGCGTCTCAGCTACTGAATCCTGGAACAGTGTAATGAGAAAAGGAATCCTATTTCCCCTCTATTATTATCCTAACTCTGGAGAATAAAATTAGACTTCATAAAATGCTGGCCAGTAACTTAAGAAGATTTAGAAACATTATGAGATTTTCCCCAGTGATACTTCAGAAATTTACTTATCTTCAGACAAAGTCTAAAAGACAGAGTCTAAAAGCTGAACACATTTTTTTCCAGTTACTTCAGTCATTTATAACCATAATTAACTGTTTGCTATTACGAAACCTGCCTAAATGTGACAGCTGTAATGACGACTTTGAAACTAACCAACTGCGGTCTGAAACCTGCACCCTCCAGCTGTGGAACAGGTCCCTTGCAATAAGAAACTCCTTCCAGTACTGTCCACGAGGGCACCCCACCGCCCTTCCTCGCTGAGAAGGGCTCAAGCGTACCAAACTTCAGAGCATTCCAAATACAGCTGTTACTACTACAGCATTTTCTGGAGCCCTCGTT
>NW_010391176.1:0-66962 GCF_000710305.1 Buceros rhinoceros silvestris | reverse complement strand
GGGGCCGCGCCGGGTCTGGTCTGGTCTGTGAGCGCGGTCCCTGCGGCCGCTCCAACCCGCGTTCTCCTGGGGAAATTCTGTAAAAGGCCCCGCTGTGCTCAGAGGAGGTGGAGCAGAGGGGCGTGTGAGAAGCCGCTGAAGGCAGAGCGCAGAGGGAGGAGGCGTTCCTCGTTGTCCCGGATGCTGTATGTGTTCTTGTTGGGTTTGGCCTGGAGGCAGCACTGCTCCCCTGTGAGCGGGGCTGGCATCCCTCTGTTGGCCTCTTAGTGTGGGAGGGGCTGGTTTACAGGAAAAAAACACCGAAAAGCAACGTATCAAGCAACTCAGGCTGTACAAGGAGAACAGCAGAGCTGGTTCGGTCCCAGTAGAGTCCACAAAAGTTACGCTGTTACTGGTCTTTCCCTTCAGCCCCCCCGTGGGATACCGGTGATGATCAGCTTTGCAGAGGCAGGTGAACCCTTAGTAAGAACTGGTCTCTGCCTTCTTACTCAAAGTGCCTCTCCCAGCAGAAGTCCCCAGACACATGAAACACAAATGTGAGGATAAAGGTACATTAAAGATCTTCAGTGTCAGTTGCATCACTGTGAATAAAGAGAGAGCAAGAAATAAAGTATGGGAGCAGGCTTAAAGAATTCACATGCCACAGGGAGATTTATGAAGGAGGTTTTTCTATGCGCAGAAGCACCTGGGAACAGAGGTGGTCTGATCTCTGCACAGGATTTGTAGGCCCCCTGCTCCTGGTGAATGTGCTGTGCAACACGACATAGTTACAGTTCTTCAGCTAATGGAGACTTAGTTGGCAAACTTGGAACTGTATGAAGGATCATTTTGGTGGGTTAAAAAAAGACTATAAGCCACACTCCACATTAACACCAACATTAGTCGCAGACTGCACAGAATCCAAGTTAGCAAATGGCCGGCCCAGGACCTTCCTCAGAGTTTCAGGTGCTCTCAGCGTCTAGGGAGACTTGCTGACCATGTACACAGCAGAGTCATCCCCACCTTGTGCCTCTTTGGCCTGTTCTTTCACATCATTCTTGTTACCAGAAAGAATTTGCTGCAGAGCAGATTTTATTTGCAACCATTCTGTGTTTGTACACAGGTCTGAAAGCAGCTTAGACTGGTTTAAGCTGGTTTACAGTTTCTTTTCTTCTTTGGGACTGTTGCTATTTGGAACATGCATATTATACAGTTTTAATTCTTAATCAATTGACCAGAACAACAGGCTGAGCAGAGGGAGAATGCTTGAAGGGGTGCGATGTGGCCACACACATCCCTGTCACGTTTGGTGTCACTGGAGAGGAGGACAGCTGGGACTTTGAAGACTGGCCACTCCTCATGGGGCTTGGGGTCTTCTGTCATGACAATACTGGGCTCAGTGGGGACAGGGGTACTGTCACAGCCCACACTGCTTCCTCCCAGCAGTGTCTGCTGACGTGGAGCTGACTTGGAGGACAGTAGTCCTTTCACATTTTTCGCTTGGCACTTCTGTCACAGCAAGAGGCAGGTTCAGGGAGGTTAGAGGGAAAGCATCAGCAGACTGGTTGACCCAGATTGGTTATGACATCTTTGGAGGAGCAAGTGTAAGGCTGGTCAGAGGGTTAGAGAGAGTAGGAATTATTCGTTATTTTGTGGAACAGGGTTTCAAGCCCACAGGGTGCTCTCCCTTGCACCTAGCCAGTTAAATGCATCCTGCACTCGGTTCAGGTATGTGTAATTGTCAGTATTGAAGTAAATCCCATTGACTTTCTTATTGCTAGAGCTGGGGGAAAGAGTTCAGTAACGTCCAAAGCTGACGGGCAGATCTTGAACCTCAAACCTCCTTGTTAACAGCCGGATGTTGCCATGCCCCTCTATGACGTCATGGACAGATCTTCTAGCTGGCTGGGCCCTGGCCTGAGTGAGCTCACAGACCCCTATCTCGTAAGCAGAGGAGACCGGCTGCTGCCTGCCAGCCTCAGCATGTTCCAGCATCTCATGGGCTTGAGGAAACCTGCTGTACCTGCTGTTGTGGTCAAGCCAGCTTTCCTTTAAGCCCAGCAGCATCAAGGATCTATCAAGAGGTGAATAGAAATTGTATATCTTTATCTTCCTCGTTGTGTATCCCACTTCCCCTGATACTGCTTAGAATTTGCGATCAAGAAAATGTGGACAAACTGCCTAAAAAGTACAATAGATTCGTTATTATTTGACTCTGCTATTCTCATCCAACTATGACTGGCAATCTCCAAAAGATACGTACCGAGGCAGTGTTTTTTCTTCCTAAATTAAAATGTAATTTACACATAGAAAGTCAAGAGGAACCAGGAGCTCCTGCCTCTCCAGCACTCCAATATTGCTGTTCTACTGATTGACAGTCTCTTGCCGCCAAACAAGTACCTCTAAACTCTGCCACTTTTGTCAGGAAACAGGAGATGCCACATCTTGGAGAAACGATGCCTCAGGTCACCGTGTCACCTACCACAGTACCTCGTGTGAGGCATGGAGGTGCTTTTGCCTCCTCTGAATTGCCTCTCTTGACCCACATCGCACAGCCGGCGCCTTGTGCTGGTACCAGTTTGTCAGACTCTGGCACCAGCCACGCTCCTGACCCCCGGGCAGCTGCATTGCCATCTAGTGGCTTTTGAACACAAAAGCAAAGAGGAGTCAGAAAACATGACCTAAGACGGAACAGTGGGGGAAAAACAAAAACAAAACCCAGAACAGAAGGGTTATGAAGCCGGTGTAGAGCTTCTCTGTTGTAATCTCACCCACGTCTTTACTTTCACAGGCACAATCTAGTTATTAATATAATGATCTAATATTGCTAATATTGAATATTAACAACCATGTATGAATTTGTACATGCTTTTCATACGGGGGAAGCTGGTACTAAAAAAAGGAACCTATACACAATCCTACTAGATTAGTCTATCACGGATATAAAAAAGAATTCATGAATTTCGTTTAAAATTGTTTTTTCAGACAGAACAAAACCAAACAAACCAACAAACAGGAAAGCGAGGTCTTAAAATATTCAGGTACATTTTTATTAATTCTTAAATTACCTTTTTTTTTCCCCCAAGATGAAAGCAAAAAAAGCAAACCACAGCAAATCAGAGCAAGAGACTGCAAATCATGTTCTTGTTTCCATCTCTGTTTTTAAAATCTGAAAAATAAGGACATTTGGTAGCCTTTTGTGAAAAGCACAATCCAAGCATGCTCTTGGCAGTTGCACATTGCTTGGAAATAAATTCAGCACATTATCAAGGCTGTAATCCTACAGAACTTGTACGTGTGTATAATCCAATTTCAGTCAACAGAGTAGCAACTGTGCTCAGAAATATTTACCTGTGGGTGGGCAGGGGCGGGCCATTACCAAGCACAAGAGGTTATTCACAGCCAGGCATGCCTGGAACACTACAGCTGGCTTCTCTCGATGGTGGGGCAAGGTTGTGTGTGTTTGCCAGCAAGCCCATGCTTCGCTTTCCTGCTAATCTACTGGGATTAGAGTTTATTTAAAGAAGATCCTTGGCTGGCTCCTTAGGCAGAGATGGGACAGGAAATAGCAGTTAAATATGCTTCAGCTAGTCCTTGTAAGCAGTTCAAGGAACAGGGAGTTCGGCCTATCAGATTTAGCACTAATCCACACTAAGAGTTGAGCAGCCACAGCTGTCCTGATGATGGCATGGACTGGTCTGTGGAAATTGTTCTCTACCATCATGTCGTCAAATTCAGTATAGAAACACAGTAAGAGAAAAATCACACCTTCTCACTACTACTGCTCCAGCAGTGAATATTAGTGTCACTATTACGAATTACAGTTCAAGGTTACCTACAATGCATTCCGGAAAACACCTGAAGGAAAGGTGCAAAGTACTTGACGCGTTGCCTCCCAGAAGCACCTATAAGACAGTTCCCTATTAATATATTCCAGTGCCACTTCCCTGATCTGTCACGTCTCTTGCTCTGCTGCCAAAAATAACACAAAAAGCCATTGGTAGTTCTTTTACCATAATGAATCAAAAAGGTTTCTGCAGACATGGCTGCTGCAGCCTCTGTCACAGCAGGAGAGAGAACTCCGACTTCATTCACTGAACCTGCTGTCTCACCAAAGAGGTCACTTCACGTATGTCGTGCTGGTACTTTTCTGAAGCTGCTTTAAACTCAGACAGGTGCTTCTCGTAGCTCCTCACAGCTGCCAGAAGCTGATTCCTTTCCACGGCTCCCAGGATGGCGTGGAGGATCATTTCAATGCCAAGCCCAAGAATGGTGATGCTGATTCCCCCAAGAACAGATGCCCCAATCTGTGCAAGGAGACTGACAAGATTGCTCACAGTGAGAGTTATAAGATTGGAGCCAAGAAGTTTGATAGCTACCATCCCAGCTGTTGAAGTTGCTTCTCCAAGAACAATGGAAAAAACTTTATGGGCTATTGCGATTTTCTCCAACTCAGGCTCTTTGATGTCATACAGCTTCTGGTACAGCACAGGCTCTAGCTTTTCCTTCATGTCGCTATCGATCTTCTGTACCTGATGCTGAATCTCACTTATTGCTTGAATGATAATGTCACAGTTTTCCTTGACAGTGCTGCTCTCTCTCATCTGAATGTTGGTAATGGTACAGCCCAGGTGTTCGTTCAGCACTCTAGCCAGCTCGTTTGTTGCACAGAAATTTCTGGACATGCAGTTGAGCAATTCTTGGTGCAGATGGATCAATTCTTGCCTTCTTCTGGGGTTATCTGGGTAAAGGAGGTCACTCAGTGCCATTCTTCAACAATAGGCTACTTCAGGAGAGAAAAAAAATCTCTTACTCTCTTCAACACCCATAACCCCAGCCCTTACAGAGCAGTGAGATGTCCTTTGTCTCTGCCTCACTGGTTCTTTTTATACTCAGCAAGTCAAATCCCGAGGCATAGCTTGTAAATGTAGAGATCCTAATTCTTGTTTGGGATCTTTAGCCAAATGACTGGAAAAGGATCTTATGAGACATTTGGACATAGAGCAACAAAAATAGTTAATAAATTCATAATTAGCAGATTGGTAAAATGAACATGGGTCATTCTTTACCTTGGAAACTGAAGATGGTAGAAGCTGAACTAGTTCACTAAAAACCGGAACAATCTCAACTAATCAGCAAAATCTAAAATAAGCTGTGGAAATGAAAGGCCTATTCTAGACACACATTTGTATCGGCCTTTTTTTTCAGTTAGTGGCATCTGATTTTTGAAAAAACTGTGATGACTGGTGGAGTGGGCAGAGTCTGTGTCACCATAAGGGGTTTTTATGCCAGTGTAGCTTATTTCTCCTGACAGTCAAGAGAGGAAGTTACTATATCTGCATTCTGTGCTTATACTAATAAACACACTTGGGAATTCATAGAGAATAATAAAATTATCTATAATAATGTAGATATCTGTATTAACTATATATCTAACCTACATCACACACTGTGTTTATGCCCCTGCTCCCTCATTGTTTGTTCACCTCCCTAATGCTGTGTTTCCCCATTGTTTTTTTCCTCATGAACATCATGTTCAGCATGCCATGTAAGCACCATTTGGTGCTCCTGCTCCAGCGGGATGTCCGTGATAGCAGACTGCCGTGGAGCAGCATGCACCAACTTGCAGGGAGAGCCCTGCTTGCACAGTCAGGCCCCCAGGGTGTCCTGCGTGGAGCTAGTATCTGCAGGTGCTTACCAAGCTCCTAGGACATGACTGAGCAGAATCTGTCCCTCCCTTATCACTGTACAGACCACACCACAAAATACAACTTTTTTGATTCCTCCTGCACAACACTTATGTCTAATCCTCATGGTTACCATTATTCTGTGAGCTGTTGCTGGTTTGCCGGCAAAAGGGCATATTTAATACATTTTTCTTCATTGAATTTGTCTGCATGTCAATCTGCAGAGTCCAGTCATCATGGAGTTACTCCGCTTCTGTCATCAATTCTGTGTCGCTTCCTTTTAACCCACCACCCACTGCAAAGTAAGAATGCTTTAGCATTTGGCTTAAATGCATATATCTTACTTTGCAACAGGGTCAAACTGTGAATGAGCAGGATGATGAGTTTGTTGGTACTTTTGCATTCTCAGCCCTCTTATTGCAAATCTGGACCACTTTTATTCAATGCTTCGCATTTTTCTAGGATAAACATCTTCTTGCTGTTGGTGCCTACATATCAACAGTTACAGCTACAAATAGTTATGCGTAGGGGACTAGCTAGATTTTTCTTCTTAAAAAGATACCTTTGTGTCATTTTGGTCCTTTGTAGTTCTTGCATTATTCGCAAATCATCTGACACTGACCCAGCTGTATTTGGCTAAACATACCCTCCCCCACATGATCACTGTAGAAAACCAGAATGATTTCAACAGTCCCCTAGCCAGCTTGCAGTCTCAGTGTTAAAATACAAGCCAGCCTGAAGAGAATTTTTCCACAGTATATTTCTTTCCACAACATATTTCCACTGTATATTTCTTTCAGCCACTTACCTTGTAGCTCTGTCAAGAGAATAAACTCCTTAACACATCTTTCTTTTTTTTCAAGCTGGAGGGAGCAAAAGAAACATAAAGCCACATCAATGCAAGATATGTTTTCACATCAGTCCTGCCTCAGGGATGTTGCTGGCTTGCTCTCTGATGCAGTGTGGTATTAGATCCTTTCCACTCTAGTGATAGTATGAGGCAAGGTCATTTGGTTTTCCTTATTTGTAGAAACTGAGAAGACAAAATGTTCTAAGACGAATAGCACTTTAACAAACATTTTATTTAACAGGTGTAGAGGAGAGTTTAAGCATCTATTTTTTTATGCATGATTATTTCAGCTTCCTGTAAGTGCTCTAGATTTTATGTCTCTTAATGCTAAAATTACCTTTTACTCTTCAAATTAACACTTTGATTGGTTTTTCAATTTGCTTTCTAGAGTTAGGTAGGCCACATATATTTCCATATTTCTGACTATTTCTCCAGTTTCAGGGAGATTTCCTCCAGAAGCTTTTCTAATTAAACATTTAGGCTGCCTACCTGATTTTGTCTGAGTGCTCCTGCAATCAGCTGGAATGCGTATGGGACAGTGACTTCATCCTCTTTCCGCTGTGTTCCTCTGGTGGTTTCCAGCAGCAAGTGATGAGTTAGGGATCCAGAGGCTGGGCTTCAGCTGGGTCCCATTGCCTGCCTGCCTGCTTATCATTAATCCTATTGTGTGATGTTTATCCAAATTCATCTCCTTTTCTTCCTCCCCTCCCCTTCCTTTCAATTTTAACAGATCTAAGTTTATTTAATGCTAGTTCCCAATTGTTAGATCCTTGAAAGGCCTTCTGTTCTTGGAGAGAACAGATACAGCACGAATCCCCCTGCCTACAACAAAGGTACTATCACAGGTACCTACAGCCATGGCTGAAAGGGGGTGGTATTATGTGCTGTTCTCAGAAACATAGAAGAGCATGTAGAAGAGCACTTGTCACTCATACAGATACAGGATTAGGTTTTGTACTGATACTTACAAATTTCTATTGTTTATAAGTATAAACAATAAATACTAACGCTTGCATCTATTCCTTGAAATAATGAATTGTTGCCATAACTGGTTTTGTACCCCTGTGAATTATGGAAGGAAAGTTGAACAGCCTCACACAAATAGAAAAATAGATACCACAGACAGTGAAAACAGGCTTTGTCTGTCTCAGCAAGAGAAGCTTGTACTTCTACCGTCATCCAAGCTAGACAACTTTCATGCTCTGATCCTTAGAAAGGTGGACCCGCTGCCCAAAAGGCTCTGGTCATGAATGCTGCCTCCCCAGTCAAGAACAGTTGAGTACTCAGATGAAAGGAAAAGATCAAGCATAAAATGAGTACTCTGCAATTGCCAGCTTGTTTTTGTCTGGAAGCTGAGCTGTTGTATTCAGCCTAAAGCCAGAGTACCAAAATTTCCCTGCTTTCAGAGCTGCAGGCATAAGAAGATAAACTGAGAGAGGACAGTGACTATTACATTTCTGCAGCTGTCAGTTAGTTGTGAGTCCTGTTATCAATTGAGGAAACCACTGAAACACTTCTTCCAATATTGAACTGAATTGAATTGATCAGGCTGAACACTGCCTCTATGTTACATTTTGTAGCCTGGAAACTGATTTCAGGTTTGCAGTGGATTGAATTCTTCTTTTCTAGAGACTCTATAATTTAGAACATGACAACATTTTAAAATTAAGCAAGCTGGTTTGCTCCTGCTTTACTCTGGGTCTTTAGGGAAGATTGGCAGCTATTGTTTCAGCCGTATTAAGTTTGAGGGAAGGACTTAATTTGGAGTGCCTGTCACCCGTTGCTGCCATTTACAAGGTCCTCTGTTGCCATGAGAGTGGGAGAAGTGGCATGGAGCCCCAGAGCCAGCTCTGGCTGAACAGCAGTGGAGGCTAAAATCAATTTTGCCATTTCACACATTTTCAGACCACTTTTGCCGTGGGAAGGGAAAGGAGGAAGAGGCAGAGAGTTAAGCTGAGCGCTGAGAGAAAACTCTTAAAAAGTGTGAAGTGGGACGGGAAGTTGCAACAGCACACCTATTGCACATCTAACCATGGCAACAGTTGATGAAACATGACTGCTGCAACAAGTCTGGCTTTCCAAGACTCTGGCACAAGCAAAGGCAACACCAGGAGCAGTCCCTCAGCCATGTCCCTCGGGCACAGGACTATGCCTACTGTTGGCCTTGGGAGAACTCTTAGGTGCAAGCAGAACATAACTTCAAAATGGTAGCAAGACGGGAACCCAAGCAAGGAGAGTGTTTTGTGCTTCCACTATCAAGGGATGCTTACAACATCCAGCCACTATATGAACTGACAGATGTGGGTCACTTCAGAGGAAACTGCAGCCTGACAAAACACAGCATTACTCCGCCTTCAATTGTTTTGCCTCTTCAATGTAGATGTCTGATACATTTCACTTTGCTGTGTCTATTTCCCCTTCCCCAGAACATAAGTTTAATCCTATGAGGAGCCATCAGTATGTACAAAATAAAGGTTTGTAGTTCTAAGAATGTTGTAAACTAGATTGTTTGCTAGGACTCACATAAATTTATCCATAAACATCAAAAGGTATGAATGATTCACTTACAACACTTCTATTGCTTTTCGAGTTGCATGCTGAGGGTCAGGGTCATACTCCTGCAGCCCTCAGAGTTATGATACTTGCAGCTGTTTACATCATATTTTGCTGGCCTGATTGGTAAGACCCCCATGAAGGCTGACAAAGAGCTTTTTCTGTGTTTTCTTCTAACTGTAACGTCTTGGGGGAGAGCAGGTCGGGTGGGTTAACAATTTGTAATATTGGTTTCAGGAATGGAACATTCTAGCTGAAAATATATCCAATTTTATCCCCTGTATCTTCTGGATTTTCTCTGTTTGCTTTTCAGAGACAAACTCCCACTCCAGAAATGTCAGCCTTCCTTGGTTTCAAGAGTGACAAAGAAAGGCTGTTCAGAGCCTGCCATAACCTGCATGACTTAGTGTACTTCCATGTCTCTTCAACGAACAAAATTTTCCGACTCCTCAATGAGCATCTTGGCACCAACTTCCCCATCATGTCAGTAAAAGAACACTTCAGCATTAAAGAGAATCTGCAGCTTCTGGTCAGTGCTTTGAAAGAGATGCAAGCCACCGTGGAAACAAAAGGCAAGGATATACAGGAAAGCATCAGCCACGGTTTGCATGCTAAGATGGCTAGTCCCACCACCTCCCTGGAAGACAAGATCGCTGCAGTAAAGGAACTCTGTGAGAATTACAGCGGGGCTCCAGAAAGCATCACGGGTGTACTCATTGCAGTAATGCTGAAACATGACAGTTTCCCTAACACAATAGAGTCTGCTATTCATCAGTTATCGAGTTCCTCTGCCTTATCCCTCCAAGTATCAGAACTTGTCATGGACTGTGCTCATACTGTGGAAACACTATGTAACACAGAAGACAGCTCCTTCTCGAGTGAAACATCACAACAGCTCGGGCTTCACTCTCCACCATCCTCCTCTTCATTTCTTGTTTTCCTACAGGCTATTTGTGTCCTTCAAGGACACAGATCCATACAGAAAAGCCTGAAGACAGCAGCTGACTACTTAGAGGAAGCGTTCAGGGTGCTGAAGTCATCTTATGAAGAGTTTCAAACCTTTGTTAAAAAGGTCGAAGACTGTGTCCCAGCAATAACAGATAAGAAGAAAGAGTTATAAATGTGCTGATGTGTCAGAAATCTGTTTTGATTCCTGTAATTCTTACATAGGAAAGAAATTTAATCATGTTTGGACACACATGCAAGCAGCTTCTTCTAATCTTTTCATTCTCTTTTCTGAAATCTGGGCTTGGTTTGTTTGACCATTTAAGGATCAAAATCAAGTTCTGATGACTTACTGTTTGAAAACACTGGTCAATCAAGAGCAACAAGAAAGTAACACGAAATATAAATAGAAAACAAGCTAATAGTAAAGTGGTACTGTATTGAATCTGTTTTAGCTGCCTGGGCAAGGATGTCTCAGGATTTCAGGGTCAGTACTTTAGTTTCACATAACATGTTACTAGGTTTTAGATTATTAGATTGGATGATTTAGATGATTAGATGATTAGATTGGTCTGCCATTACAGACACCTAAAACTGATACACAAGATGCTGAGCCTCAAACTCCTTCATTTAATCTCCTAAAACCTAAAGACATCTAAATTCCCGAAGTGCCTACATTTCTAACGCTAATATTTCTCATGTGCATTAGGCTAAGTTCTGCACCAGGGTTATATGGAACTACTCCAAGAGTCAAGCAGTTCACACATGTGCTGTTGGCTGTCCATGCTTTTGACCAACCAGCTGATCAGCAGCTTGTGCAGTCCTCTCATATTCAGATCTCTTTTGGATAGCTAGCTTGTTCCTTACTGTTTCAGATAGGGGGTGGTGAATACAGAACTCCAGCTTCCTGCCAAGAGCAGCAGTAACTGAAAGGTGGGGTCATTTGTGAAATGTGTCATTGAGTTTCAGTTCAATCATTTGATGAATCCACTGCAAGCTAAATCGCCATGACTAGTCTGCTTGGACCAGTGAGATAACCTCTCTGACCATAGCCTCAGCCCAGGGCTAGTGTCAGTGGGGATGAGGGACCAGGAGTGAAGGTAAGTTGGAAAAGGGAATTACAGGCAGGGAATGTTTCATATAATTTCCACAGTGTTATTTTTTTGAAGATGGGAGAACTTCATAGCTGCTCTGCCTTGGGTGTTTAAGTCTCCAGAAGTGCTAAATGAATGCATAAAATTGAGGGGAGTCTATAGTTATATCAGAAGTCCCAGTTTCAATTTGTGATGTCGATTCCATCTCCAGCATTAGACATTGCAAACCAAAGTAGAAAGTAGACAGCAAAGTAGAAAGGCAGGTAAATGAATTTCAGTCACAGTCTACACCCATGAAGGCAGCAGTGGGCTCCACAGACTCTCCTTCATTTCAGCATGAAATGATCAGCATGTATTCGTCAGCCACAAGAGAACTGTTACGAACACAGGATCTGCCTGAGTTTTTCAGAAGAAATGCTAAAGTTGAACACAAAAGTTGAAGACAGGCCAGACAAGTGTCACGATCCTCTGCTGCTAAGTTCACATCTCAAGGCAGCTTTATGCTTCTGTCCCCTGTATGGGAGATGCAGACAACATGAGATGAGAGCTATGGCTTTGGTGCATGGAGTCATGCAGGAAAGAAAGGCCACTATGCAGCAGCCACGGACTTTACTGTCCCCTGGGACCCTGGACTCAAAAGGAGATACTCAAAGCCACACAGTTACGCACTCAGCTTTGCCGCCATGATGCCTTTTGCATCCCACAGACAGACTCTCTCTCACTAAAAGTAAAGGTACTGAGAGATGTGTAAAGAGTCCAAAGTCCGTGTGTGTCTTTCCTAAACACCTAAGGGAGAAGCTACCTGCAGTGAAGTGTCACTGCCCCACTCTTCAGAAAGCCCCTAGATAACTGTCCTCCCACCTGAATGGGTCCAAGGAATGACTGTTTTGATGAACTGAATGTTTATCATTCTGAATGTTCCAGTCTTAGTTGGAGAGCTGCAGCTGAAAGCAAAGGAGGGGTGAACCTTCTGTTACAACAGGAACTTCTGAGTCCAGTTACCTGTTAATTCTTCTTGCCTGCTATTCAAGTGTATATATATGGATGCAGCCAGATAATCAGTCATT
The DNA here is from genome assembly GCF_000710305.1 of Buceros rhinoceros silvestris. NCBI lineage: Eukaryota > Metazoa > Chordata > Aves > Bucerotiformes > Bucerotidae > Buceros > Buceros rhinoceros. Next base: position 54,787 of record NW_010391176.1, on the reverse strand, counting down.
GTGGGCCAAGCGCATGAAAACTCCAACTATACTGGGAAGAATGGCAGAGGTGAGGACAGAGGAACCCCAGTTCTTGCTTCTTGAAGCTGAAAGAAAGTCAAGAGAGACATCATTAGAGCTTTTTTTGGCTGCAAAAAAAAAAGGCTGCTCCTTTACTGGCTAACACAGCCTTTGCCCAGAAGACCCATTTTCTCAAGTCTACCCATTACTTTGACGTAGGTCTAGGCACAAACTCTCATTCCTGAATGATTATTTTGTCCTCAAAGGTTACATTGACACGCTACTGTCTAAAAAGGCAAAAGCAAGAGTTCTGTGTTGGTGGTGGACTCACAGAAGGACAAGGATGTGAAGAGGGCCAGGAAGGTCATCCAGCACAGTTATCTCTATAGCCAGGAAACTCACAGTGTGTGCTTTGCCAAAGATACCTTTCCTCCCTTCTGTCACGGGAGAGAGAACACCACTAAAGCAACAGTAGTTTTGTCTACGCTTACCTGAGCTTGCCAGAGTAGTAGTGGACCAAAGCCCAGCATAGTCCTAAGGCCTAAACTGTAGCAGCCTTGCAAGCCACCAGCATAAATATCTGAATTCAAGCTGCCTGCAGATCTCATCTGCCCTTGTAATAGGAATGCTGGACACCTAAATGCATGTGTCCTACATCATCCTTGCAATAGCAGATGGGATAAATAGAGGCTGTAAAGAACCTTGAGACCTTTTGTGCATCGGGTGGGTTCATCTTTAGTGAGCTGTGGGGTACTCCAGGTCTTGTGACAAACATGGTGCTCATAGGCAAACACAGAGAGAGATACACAAACATGGCCTGGAGTGTAGCCCCATGTAGGTGCAACTGGTGAGGGCTGCTTGGGGCACATGAGACCAGATTGTCCTGCATGCCACCTGCATGAAAGGCTACAAACAATACCTTCTACGAGCTGGCAGTGATAGTTGCTGTAATTCCCCACAGAATGCAGATGCAGCCGGTTACCATGCTGTGTCCGAAAAAAACTTTTGACAAGGAATACCTCATAAGGGGGAATGAGGACTTCCTTCTCAGATGTGTAGTAAGAAAAGCCTTGCAGAGCTGCTCCCAGGCAAGTAGTCACTGTGAACAAAGTTTCATTCCCAAACTTCTGGGCTTGATTCCAGAGGTGAGAGGCGGAGGTAAACCGGCCAAATCGCACCCTGCTGCCCACCATGGCCTCAATATATAAGTCTTTTACACCCCTGTACACCTGGTAGCACTTATGTTTCCCCATGCTCTCCTTGCTGCTCCACCTTTGATTCATTATCTGGATAGCAGTCGTCAGGTAAAAGTGAAAATATTTGAAACTGTAGTTGTGTCTGTAGTGCTCTGGAGAGCTTCCTGCTGTAGATGTGGCCCAGTTCAGCTGAGAGTGCAGGGAGGAGTTCATGGTGTAAGCCATGAGGACTATGGCATGGCTGTCACGCATCTCTCTCAGGAGACCTACAGGGCTCTTTAACAAAGCCTCCTGAGCCTTCTTCCAGAGACTCAAATAGTCCTTGTTAGCAGCTATTTCCTTTTGGAAATAGTCTCCTCGCTCCAGTTCTTCCATCACTTGCTCTCTGCACCCCACGTATTGGTCATCAAAGGAATGCGGAGCCATATCCATTGGGAGGTGGGACACAGCCTGCAACGTAATAACATATTAGAGTCCTTATTTGAACTTCAGGAGACTTGGCCCTTCAGAGGGCGAGGGTATACAGCCTGCAGGACAGACTCATTTATTTCAATATTAATAAATTATTTTGAAGAGAGAAAGGGTAAGAAAAGCAATGTGCTAGAGGCAGTGCAGCCTAAACACTCTCAGAGGTGAATTTCTTCTTCCTGCCTTGTCAGACGTGGTTTGGCTCCAGGGAATGATGTTCAGTAAAGGACAATATAGTAGCAGTGTGCCAAAACTTGTGTTCATCCAGTTTGTCATGTAAATAAACATAAAACACATGAGTAGGGATTTACACCACTGGGTGCTATAACAGAAAAATAACCTCTAATGTATTTTGTCTATGAAATGACACACTCATTATCTATTTCTAGCGTTTCTAATTAATAAAAACCTTGTGGAATAAGAGCTAAGAAATGGTGTGAGATATGGTGTTGCTCTTTTTCAATATCCTAGTAGACTAGTCAAGTACTGTAGTCAGTAGTTAGTTGATAGTTGATAGTTAGTTGAATTCTACGAGTAGATATTCATTTAATCTCAAATATTGATCCTAGATGCATGACCAGACTGATATCTTTCTTAAACTCTGAATTTTTACTGGCCTGTAAACTGTACGGGGATTCAGTTTATTTCTCCACGATACTGTAATTACTTTGAGGGAAAGCTAAGAGGCAGTTACAACAAATAGAGCAATATTGTCACCGTCCCATGCAACAACACATCAATTTTGTCAAAGCCTCATCTGAGACAGGATGGAAAAGGAGAGGAACACTTCCATGAGACCTACTCACAAACACACCCTGGGAAATCACATGGCTCGAAAACAGAGGAAATGTCCAACCAAGTAGTTAAAAGGGATTAGGATAGGTAAGTAACGGAACATAGCAACTGAAAGCAGAAGAGTTAAAACGGAACCCAAAGCTCCTTAAAGAACATGTTACAAATGAAAAAAAAAGTTTACTTCAGTGGGATAAGCAAATTCATCATTTCAAATAAAGAACAATGCTTACCCCTTTTACCAGCATTTGTGAGTAGATCGGCAACAGAAGGCTGGCCAGCAGCACTGGCATCCTAGAGTCCACCCAAGACACCGTAAAGATCGTTTTTCTCAAGTAGAAGTAATTTACATCTGTTTCCCTTTTTTCTTGAACTGGAAAAATTCTGTTTGTAATTTGCACTCAGGTTTTGGTGACAATTCTTCAACCAACGATGATTCACCAAATTCTTACAGCAATTCAGAAGTCATTAATACATCCAAACAGATAATTTACTGGCAGAAGTGTGCCCACAATCCGTAAAGAAGAGTCTAGGTGTCCTTCACTTTGATCCCTTAATTCCAAGGTATCTGGTGTTCTTGTTCTTGCAAAAATGAAGAAAACCCTGGCTTGGAGTAGTCTAAGGCAGTTGTCTCCTGAGGAGTGATGTGTCAGAATGAGGTGGAGACCACTCCCTGATCAAGAGCTTTCAAAGCTCTTTTAAAGAAGTGCAGGGCTCTGATAAAGCCGATACAGAAATGCAGGGGCAGTTGGAATCCCATCTGGAAGCAGAGATAATGTAACTGTTCTTCTCCTCCTTAGCTCCCCCTGGTTTCTAATAACGTGCTGCCACTCTTACCCTTACACCACTGCAGAGGACCACCTTGCTGAACTGTTTACATTGAGTACACCCAAAATGAGCATGTAAATACAGATTCTATACTGAGACTGACCCCTCTCTAGTAGCTGCTTTTCAGTCACCCTCCCAAATAACGGCAGTGAACTACCTGCAAAGCGCCACGGCCTCTGATAACTTTTCTGCATGAAACCAAGAGCCAAGAGGAGGTGTCAGGGCCTCGTTCAGACTACAGAGAAGTGAAGTTCGTTTTCAACTGCCTGCTAATGATAGGCTGGGTGAGGGGGGCACCTCTATTCATTGTGTGATTCCCTGCAAAAGAGACATTTTTGCAGCTGTTTGGATTCTGTGGACAGAGAAATATTGCTGAAGTGAGGTGAGAGAGGACATAAAGGTCTCACATTGGCTTGCTTTCAAAGTGATCTATATTTCTGCACCAACTGATGCTACTGACAATATCTGCAGCCACTGGTGATATGAGATGATGACATAAAGGATGATGCAACGTGATAAATGCAGCCTATCTACTTCTCCTTCTTGGAATTCCTCTATCATCATGGGCTGTGTTTTAGAAAGCATTTCTTCGACTGCTAGAAGCCAGTCCACAGAAGGGGATTTATGCATAGTCATCTCCCCTCCTGTTCTTGCAGGAATAAAAAGGACCTACACTGTGACAGGCTCCAGTGGAAACTTGACAATCAGGATAAACAGCCCCACTAAAATGTCAGATCAGATGTGTATAATCCAGCTGCAGATTAAGTCCCTATTTTTCCCTTCTGACCTCTTACTGTAAGTGGTAGAATGCAGGAATGAGGAAGAAAGTCCACTGGATTTGCATTTTCAAACATTTCAAAAGCAGTAGTGTATTAAATAAAATAAATATAATGGCCGTAAGATGGCAGCAGAGGATCTGTAGTGGTACTTAAATCTGCATTAACCTGGCAAAAATCGAGTTCTTCCATTCCAGCAGTACATTTGTAACCGGGTTTGTGCACTCAGATCCCCAAAGGTCGTACTGACCAACTCATATAGAGATCTGGTCACACAAAACGGATTACATGATCGGGGCCTTTGTGTGGCTGGACAAACTATTTATTTTCCTGAAAAAAAATATTTACAGAAAGGGAGAGAAAAATAGAAAACTAACAGAAAGATGTAAATACAGACAGGAAACTTGTTTTTCTTTTCATGTAAACAAAATGGTGCAACAAAACCCCTGACTTGTTAGTACAGTAGATATTGGGGTTTCACTAATCTCTCCAGTATTTTTCCCAGGAAAATTCTCACTGCTTTCAATGAGCACTTTGTTCATTTTTACTAGATGGCGTTCAGAGGAGAGTTCTGCTGTGAGCAGTGAAGCTCCATTAGTTAATGCCAGCAGGGGAACCAATCCCAGGTGTTTGACCAAAACAGCAGAGGTACTTGTTAACTAGCTGCTCCTTGGCCAAGGTCAGCATACCCAATGCAAGTCCTAGCAGCCTGCCAAACAAGGGGTGCTCTACACTCACACTGGCAGCCATCTCTGTCCACTTATTCCATGTCCTTACTTCAGGGCAGGGTCTTTCAGAGAAATGCTGAACTCAGTATGAATCGGGAAAAGCCTAGCCCTTCTCTCCGTCACTGTCATGGTGTACCGGGTTGGTGACCTGAATTTCAATGTAGTCACTTCTGATTCACACTGGGCCACAGGAGGGAAGAAGGGAGCTCACACACACGGATCCTGCTCTTCAGGGTTCATAGGAGCAGGCTTTATATTCTCAGCATCCCTAACCACAGATAAAGGTTGCAGAGAGGAACAGAAAGAAGCGGCACATCAACCTGCTTTACATAAGCAGTATTTATTGCAGTCAGCAGCTGGGAATGGCTGCACCAGCTCACATGCAAACAGACAGGTTCCACCTTTCTCAGTCTCCTGAGGGTCAGCAGTGCCTGTCCTTGGAGATGGGATCTGCCATCTACTTCTCAGGGAAGGAAAGCTGACGAAGCGCATCAAGCAAGACTGTGCAGAACGTTGCTAAGGTGCAATGTTCATACCAGAGGACAGAATAAAGTAGTGCAGAGGGAGGAGGATATATATATATATAAATACATGTATGTAATTTTTTGCATATACGTATGGGAGACATACAAGTTGCCTTAAATAAACCAAATGCTGACCCAACTTCAATCCACTCTTGATCCTATTTTGGTTTTGGTTTTTTTCATAAAGTTTATTTCTTTTTTTTTTCTTTGCTTTTCTTGGAGCTGTTTAGCTTTCAAGCTGAAGCATCAGAGAGGAACAGATTATTTTTTTGCTGTTCTTCTTGACTGTATTCAGTTTCATCAGAAACCATTTGTAACAAAAACAACCAGAGACTTCCAAGTTACTTTTTACAGTCACTGAATGCAGCATATGAATGGAAGGGATCATCTAAAAGGAGTCCTTAAACACACCTTTTGGGATTTAGCTGTTGTTGCTATACGGGCAAATTTTGTGAGAGAATAATCAGAAGAGTGTACCAGAACCTGATTTCCAGCTATGTAATAGTATTTCCATGTTTATATCTTTACAAAATGATTCTACACTGGCACATATTTAGGGTGATTATACTATCTGAAAATACTGAAATTTCCCAGTCATTGTACCAGGAGGCAGCTGTTCTGCCTTCTTCCCAGTGAGTATCCCAGGATCAGGTCCGTCACTTTTACCCATGTTATGACATTCTCCTTCTATAATCCTCCTGCATTTTGTAGAAGAGGACAAAAGGTCTTATGTTTCTAAGTCATGCACTCGTTTTCTTTAGAGCGATCACAGATTCTTAACCTACTGTGTCATGGAGATTCAAATGGAAGGATATAAGACAGAGTCTTATCAATAATTTCCGGTCAAGCTCAAAGTACCACAAAAGGTGACTGAAGAGAAGCATTTCTGATGAAAGGAAGAAAGCTAACACAAACTCAGCAAGTGGGGTAATTATTGCCTTGGCATTCCAGCTGGCTAGGGAGACCACAGAAGAAAGCCCCTGTCTAGATGTTTTTCTTCCCTCTTTCCCCCCCACAGCCTTATTTCTCTTGGAGGGGTTCAGAGTGGTCCCAAGCAAAATGAACAAAGTGACTGACCCATCCTTATTATCTCCCAAAGAAACGGTTGTAGGCCATGGCAAATCCTATTTGGTCAGAGAGATAGTCACAGGGCGGGTAGTTTTCACAATGCTCGTGCATCTGCTCCATTGGACTTTTGTAATACTCTAAGTACCTGGAGTAGACAAAGAGAGAGATGCCATTTTGCAGGTTCAGTTCATGCACTTGGAGAGGTTTCACACACAGGACAGTAACATGAGAAGAGCAACTTTCCAGGGTACCCTGGCAGGGTACTTCTCATAGCAAATTAAACATCCACTTACACGGGGATAGACTGCTTGATTAATGCAGAGAAAAGCTGGAACTAACATCAGCTTAAAGCAACTGCTGTTGAGGTTTTACTATCAAAAGTGGGGGGGTTGTCCACAAGCTCATTCCCCAACTACCCAAGAATCTTTTCTGTTATTATTATTTAATTAATTAATTATTACCTGCTTACCTTTATTTGCTCCAGTTTCTGCTCACTTTCCTGCTAGCCACTCTTTTCCTTTAGCTTAAGGAATTTCCTCTAATCATCCTCACTTCTGCTGTTGACAGCAACATCGTCCCCACTCACTTTTCTTTTGCCAGGCTAAGCAAGCCCAAGTCTTTTCATCTCAGCTATGAAGATACTCTGTCCTTCTCAACTCCTGTTCCAGATTTGGTTAATCCTTCCTGACAACAGTACACGCTGCTACAAGAGAAGACCCACCAATATCTCATTAACTGATACTTTATTTCTGTATTGGATATACCCTGCACCCTTGAATTACGTTTGTTGCATCCATATTTCCAGACTAACCTTACCTGATAAAATAATACCCTGCGCTGTCTGCCTACCTCAGTCCTTCCTAATTAATGCTTATAGCAGAAGCTATTTCTACAATGACCCACCTTCAAGGGGGTGGTTCCTAGAGTCAGTACTCTTTCTACCACTGAATTTCATCTTGTTTTTAATCACTGTAGGTTTCAACATCAGCCAGTTCCTCTGCTACAATACTCTGATCCTCTCTTCCAGAGATGGGATTTCACAATTTTCTATTATCTAAAACACAATATTATCCTCCCAGTCCAAAGAGGGATTGAATAAAATTTCTTTTTGTACAGACCTACATAAGACAGTGGCTTAACAACATCTTCCAGGAAATATTCTGGATGACCTCAACTTTCCTCAAATGTTTACCGCTAGGATTTCTCCAAATCTTTGTGGCTAAGATTTCTGCACAAATGGATGCAGGATCTACAGCTTAGGAAAGAACACCCATTCTGATCAAGCCTCATACCTGCAACAGAGCTGCGCTGCCTTTGTAGGGAGCTAGAGGCAATGACCAAGGCTCTGTGATGCTCATTATCCTGGAAACTGGCTCTGATGACCCTGGAGGTTAGAGCAGCTTCTAACTTATATCCTGGTATCCCCATGGCTAGCCCAGACAGCTAGTCCTGTCTGCCTCCCTGGAAGGAATATCAGAGTGCAGCTCTCAAAAGGATATTTATGATAAAAGAACTGTTTATCTATCAATAAGTGTTTCCTACAGTCTTTTTGTTTCAACACATAGAGGAAATAACACGGGCGTACAACAAGTGAATGCCTTGACATGTCCTGTTGCTTTCCCACCCACTCTTCAGAACAGGCCCAGAGTTCAGCCCTCAGCCTGACTCATGAGTTGTTACCGTTCATATAAGCTGGATCTCTTCTGCCTCTTCACAAAGGCATTGGCAACTTCCTTTTTAATCTTGATGCCTACCAAGAGATGGCACAGCAAGTTAGAGATGCAGGGCCATGGTCTAAGAAAAACAGAGATCAGCCTATCCACTGAAAAAGAACAGTCTACTCACTTGACAAGCAGTTGGCTGCCACGAATCATTCTAATTGCTTATTCATCTCTTCCCACCCCACACATCTTCATGGAGCAAGGGCATTTTCTGTCGTAAACTCCATTCCCTTGTTACACAGCACGATCTGAGTCCACAGCAAATGCGCAGAAAACAAAGTCATGACAGCATAAAATACGACTAAGGAGAAAATTAAGGGAATGGCACCCTCTCTCTGTAGCCCACAACTTCAGAGTCTTAGCTTCCTTTCTGTATTTTGACTTAGACTGAGGGTAACGTGGAGTAGCAGCCACCAGGCCTTAAAAATGCTTCTAATGAGCCATAAGCAACAGGTAGCACATGGAAATACCAATGCTCACACGTGCGGAGTTCCACGAAAGGTGACGAGTATAAAATAATGATAGTAAACAACACTCAGGGAGAAATACACCCAGGAGGTGTGAAGATCCTGGTGTTCAGGGCTTAGAGAACATGTGAGGTCTTTCTGCCATGACAGCATTGGTCCCCAGTCTCCAGTAACACACCATATTAGCACAGTTGCTTGTTTGCTCCCTTGGATTTGTGGTGGTGCAAACACTGAGGAGCTGCAGAGCACCCCGCAAACAGCAGGTAGAGCCACTTCCCATCCCCAGCCAGGGCTCAGCACAGCACAGCCTCGCTCCACGGGATGCATCCACACCAGCAGAAGTGTGCACAGATGCCAGCACACCAGCAACACAGACAGCTGCACACCAGTACACGTTTCAACAGGGAAACTGGCATATTGTCACTGTCACTGGGGGAAAGATGTTTCTAAGATCTCTGCCTGTGGGAAGATGGTGGGGGTTGTGCTCTTCCATCAACATCATGGGTAGTTTGACTGTGTTTCTGTTTGGCAGGTGAGAGATGACCACGTTTCAACAGGGAAACTGGCATATTGTCACTGTCACTGGGGGAAAGATGTTTCTAAGATCTCTGCCTGTGGGAAGATGGTGGGGGTTGTGCTCTTCCATCAACATCATGGGTAGTTTGACTGTGTTTCTGTTTGGCAGGTGAGAGATGACCCCTCTCTAGCAAGCTGAGGTTTAGTCTGGATCAAAATATTGACTACACAGAAACTGACAGCTAACGAGCGGTCAGAAATCACCACCTTTCCCTGAACACTCTTTTCATTTTTCTCTCTTTCCCAGTCTTTGTTTGTATTGGCTCACTGGTGAAATACCAGTTTTCATGCTTCTCAGCAGCAATGTTATCCTGTAAGATTCAAGAAAGGAGGGGGAAGAACGAAAGGGATTTTCCACGCAGATTTCTGACACGATCAGCTTACTGCAAAAACTGTGAATGTCCCAAGGTACGCAAATCCCCATGTCTCAGGTGACTTGACAGAAAGGACTGCAGCCCTCAGGAGCAGCCAAGGAAGGTGCTTGCTTTGAGGTTCTCTAGGTTGTGGGGTTTGGCAGCGATGTCACAACCTGTTGTGGTGTAGCACCAAGCCTTTCTGCTGTGATGCTGCTCACCAGAATGACTGCTCAACAGATCCAAAAGACCAGTGCCTGGAGGACCTGCAGCAGGTCCTACTCTCTTAACACTCTCGGGATGCAGCAGTCACTTTGGACAGGTCTCTGAGGCCAGATCAGAGAAGCAGGGAGACTGGCCTTTTTCCTCCACCTACATCATACTGTTTCACAGAGTGCATACGCAACCAGCTGTTAACTACCTGCAAAACTCATGTCTTGCCTGGGAGCTGCTCAAGGGTTGTGGGGTTGCAGGCTATGGCACTAGCACACCCAGAGCGATGTTAGGCTGTGGGTGCAGGAAGCTGGTGCTCCTGGTGTCTCATTCTGCCACAGCTGTGAAGGCAACCCCTCTGTTTGCTGCAGGTGCTCCTGCACCTCGGGGACTGCAGCACTGAGGGTGCAGAAGGGGAGCAGCTAGAGGGACTCAGCATGGTTCTTGTTCACCCCTTGAACCTACCAAAGGTTAGAAAGATGCAGGAGAATTGAGATGAGCATCAGTCACAACAATATACTCACTGTCAGCACTGGATGATCCTGGGGGGTCTTTGGGATCTGGAAGATAGACAGACAGAAAGGAATTTGCTTGAGTCCTCCTTGCTTCCTCTATCTCCTGACTGAGTCGAGCTCCCCCCGTTTTTCCAGAAGGTCTGTTCCTCCCAAGAAGGGTTTTATTAACACCCACCATTTAGAGACAGATTTCTCCACCACAGTAAAATTCACCCATTATGCCTGGATTTGTTTAATTTCAACTTCCTCTGAGACAGATTAAATGACACAATAAACATATAACCACATATTCCCAACCTTGCTAAGAGCAGGGACAGCTAGAGCTAGACGACCATTTGTGCAAAGCCCAAATTTGGACAGAACCTGAAGACAGCTGTCTTTGGAAAGAGAGATGTCCTCAACTTTGAGAGATCACAAGGCATTGATAGGGAAATAGGGCCAAAACTTAGGAATAACTCTGTCCTATGAGCTCTCTGGCTCAGCGTTGAGGTACATGGCTCACCAGCCTTCCCAAGAGGAATTAATACACTGTATTTCTGTGTTCAGTCCTAATCTTAATCCTTAATGCTCCCGGCAAACACCCAAGGAAAGTGCCCTCTGAGATAAATGGAAGGTCTCCTAACCTTGGCTCTCTCACGCTGCCCTATTTCACAATTTTTTTCATACGCTATTTCACCATAGTTTTTTTCAACAGTGTCAGTTCCAGCCAAGTCACCAGGTATTTGGCATATGTGTACTTAGGGCAGCTAGAGGACTCTAGAGATGAAAAAAACCAAGAACTGTGCTTAAACAAAAACTTTGTGTGAAAAGGGTGGCATGTAGCTCTATTTTTAAGCAATGTATACTTTCCAAGGATTTAAGAAAAAAAAAAAGAAAAATATAAGAAGTTACACCAAAGCCTTTAAGCATTCTAGAACATAATAAGAAAAGTAGGCATATGTTTTTTTGCTGTGTTGTAGTTAATAGACAATGCACTGACCTATCATGAGAACACAGCAATGCAAAATGTTGCCTTGTGCCAAAAAAAGCAAAAAAAAAAAAAAAAAAAAGGCAGATATATACCCAGGAGTGAAAAAGTAGGAAAACACTGATCAAACAAAATATATTTGCCAGTATTGACATATCTGATGCCAAGGACTGAATTAAGTTTAACTGTGAGTGAGAGAATACAGGAAAAGACAGAGCTCTTTCCTGTTTAGCTTCTCTTTTTCTGCTGCAAAGAGAAAATATTTTTCTGATCTTTTCTCCCCTTCCCTTCCTCTTCATCAGCTATAAAGCTGCCACTACATCACTATTACTTCATCATGAAGTCATCACCACTAAATCACCTTCAAATGTGATGTGCTTGTATTTCAGTGGGACAACTCCCTTATTTTTTAACCACCAATAGGAGGCTCTTTTTCCTCCAGGATTTCTTCACATCCCATGTTTCCCTGTAGGTGAAGGCTGAACTTGGTGTCTATCTCTGTGATCCTACAGCACTCCCGGGCTGGCAGACAAAAGGTCCTTCTCCCTGTGGTCAACACAGCTGCCTTCAGCTCAACCCTCTTACACAAAAGTGAGCATACAGCATATCTTTGCCAGTTCACCTAAATGCTAAACTGTTTTCATACTTAAACATATAAAAATGTTCAAATTCTCTGCTGCAGTTCAATGGCGCATTTGGGGAGCTGGGTTTTGATCAGTGGAAGAAAGTGCCTAGCAAGCGGTGAGGTTCTCTATCACCAAGCCCTCTCTCATCCATGACTCTGTCTCTCAGGCAAAGATCTGAAGTTGTGCAATGACCGGTGACGCACCTCCGCCCGCCAAAGCTGTGTATCTCTCCCAGACCAAAGGCAGACAGGCAGCAAGCTGCAGGGTTGAGCACAGCTCCCGAGAGCCTTCCCAGAAAGATGTCCCCTTACCTTTCTCACAACAGCAGAGTGCTGCCAGGGCCAGAATCATGATCAGCGGTACCAGCAGATTCCTCATGTCTTCTTTGGCTGAGCTAGACTCCCTAACTTCAGAGCTTTCCTGGAGAATACTGAAGTTGTCCGGAGCTTGCTTTCGGACAGCTGTTTATATCCTGTGATTGCCTGGAGGGATTAGGACTTTGGCTTATGTGCCTGTGTCTGAGCTCCAAAACAAAGCCCATCCTTTGGGCCAGGAGACATCGTGTCCTGGCAGCCATTTTGACATCCATCTCAGGAGTCATGGCATTTCCAGAAGATTTTTTTCTGGAGTTTTGAATGGGACTGTTAAAGAAAAACAAGTGAATAAAAAAATACCAATTTTATTATAAACATGAAAGCCATTCAGATTCTTGCTGCAAAGCCAGGGAAGAGATCAGCACATGCTGAAGGAGAGCAGATCTTTTCATGTAATGGGGGTCTCTCATGTGGAAAATCAGATCAGACTGAACCCGATGGTGGACCTTTTCCCTCACCCCACCCTGATGCATTCCCCTGAAGGTAAAGAAACCCATGAAACAGTTTGCATAGGGCAAACACACAGTAGATTTTGACCTCAGAGTTTCACCAAACCACTTTGGAGAGCTGAGGTTTTTATACTGATGGAAACTTTTGTAGTTAGAGAGAGGGCCTTTCTTTTTCCTTCTTGGAAATCCTTCTAGTCTGGAGGCTTTAGTTTGGCTTCTCTTGCCTGAAAACCAAACAAACTCCAAAGCTGTTTTATTCTTCAGGACTTTGGTGCTGTGGTTACTTGGTATGTCAAGAGCCCTGCACAAGCTCTTCTAGAGCCTATCTGCCATACTTTCCAAAGCCACCATCCAAGTTTCCAAAGCCATGCCCCAAAAACAGCACATGGATCACATCTTCCTCCATTTCTAGTTGTCCTCAGCCCCACTTGCTAGGGGCACATCCAAATATTACAGAATTAAAGCCTAAAAGGCTCACAAAGGCAGTCAGAGCCATTAGGGATTCTGCCAATCCTTAGAAACACTGGATTTTAGCTCAGAAAAATTTTGGGATTTGGAGAGAAAAAAAAAAAAAGTTTAACTTTTCTACAGTACAGGAAAGTCTGAAAATATATACTAACAACTTTCAGCAAAAGTATCTTAAAGAGCAACAGTTTAAAAATAAAAATAAAATAGAATAGAAATAATAGGTATTCTAGGAGAGTTACGCTTCCATAAGAATACTTGAAAGAATAGAAATATACAATTCAAGTAATTCAAACAGCTTTACTTCTCTTCCCAACTTTTTCGAAGCTTTCTAACCAGCACATAGTCTCTTAAACATGTTTGGTTGTTGCTTACACTATTGAAATCCCACAGCAATATCTGGTATCATTCACTATTTATACTGGTAAACCAGAGTTTGGAATCACGAGATATTTCTGGACACAAACCCAGACAGCACTAACCCTGTGTCTTCTGTTTTGGTAGTGTCACAGAGTCAAGACAAACCCAGACACTGCAGATGTTGCCTTTAGGGTATGAAAGTTTTGTTCCGGTTGGTGATCATAAGATTCACCTATCTGGGAACACGCAGAACAAGGGTGGTTGCAAATGTACCTACTCCGTATATTTATTTTACTTTAGACTCATTTATCTCTCGCTTTTTCTTTTGGACAAAACTACAGCAACTGTCAGGGTGGAGTTTCCAATCAGAAATGCTTTCCCTAAATAAATCACATTTCTTTCCGAAAGTTCGTTTTCAAAGCTGGCAAAACCTTGAAGCATACTTTGGAAGAAGATGTAAGTTTCTAATGTGGCAGGTAGATTTGGCTCTAGGCTTAATTTCACAGAGTAGTTCACAATTTGATACTTTATACCTCATAGCCTTTGACAGCATGCCGTGAGTCTTTCCCACTTATATAATGCCTGTGGAAGCCTGGAGATGTGAATATTGAAACCAGCTATGCCACGCTGAGATAGAAGACGTCTCCGACACACCCCACACAACAGAGTCACATAATCACAGAATCATTTTGGTTGGACGAGACCTTTACGGTCATCGAGTCCAACTGTTCATCCCGCACTGTTAGGTCACCACTAAACCACGTCCCTAAGCACAATAACTACACGTTTTAAATACCTCCAAGGAGGGTGACTCCACCTCCTCTCTGGGCAACTGGTTCCAGTGCTTTACAACCCTTTCAGTGAAGAAATTCTTCCTAATATCAAATCTAAGCTGGTGCAACTTGAGGCCATTTACTCTTGTCCTGTTGTTTGTTACTTGGGAGAACGGACTGATCCCCACCTCATTACAGCCTCCTTTCAGGAAAGTTGATAAGGTCTCCCCTCAGCCTCCTTTTTTCCAGGCTAAACCACCCCAGTTCCCTCAGCTGCTCCTCACAGGACTTGTTCTTTAAGACCCTTCAGCAGCTTTGTTGCCCTTCTCTGAACCTGCTCCAGCACCTCAATGTCCTTCGTGTAGCGAGGGCCCAAAACTGGACACAGTACTCAAGATGCAGCCCCACCAGTGCTGAGCACAGGGGGACAATCACTTCTCTTCTCCTGCTGGCCACACTATTGCTGATACAAGCCAGGATGCCATTGGCCTTCTTGGCCACCTGGGCACACTGCTGGATCGTACTCAGCTGGCGGTTGACCAACACTCCCAGGGTCCTTTTCCCGTTGGCATCTTTCTAGCCACTCTTCCTCAACCCTGTAGCACTGCAGGGGATCACTGTGGCCCAAGAGCAGGACCCAGCACTTGGCCTTGTTGATCTTCATACAATTGGTCTTGGCCCATCAATCCAGCCTGTCCAGATCCCTCATAGACCCTCCCCACCCTCAAGCAGACCAACACTTCTGCCCAGCTTGGTGTTATCTGCAAACTTACTAAGGGTGCACTCGATCACTTGATCCGTGATGGCAACTGTATCTCAGTTTTCCTGCTGTACGGTGGCTTCCAGCTCCTCCCGTGTGTTGCCCATGCTGTGTGCATGGGTGCAGGCGCACTTTAGTTGGGCTATTGATCCTGTCACCTTTTCGGAGGGGGATAAGGCCTAATTCTACCTGACCATTCCCAGGTGCTACTGTGATTACTAGCTCATCAGTACTTCTTGTGTCTTCAGTATCACTTGGCACTCTGTCCCCTACCTCCACTGGTGTGGCAGAGCTAAGGACCTCACTAGCACGTCATCCCACAAACACTGATGTTCTGCTCCCAGACTTACCTCCCTTCAAATCTAGGAGTGTCCAAGCTGCTGCGGCTGCTGACCAGCCCAGAGCAGCACTGAATTCTCAGGCATGTCAGCACTGGTGCCTCTTGGCCTGGGGACACACTCTGCGAGGTGCCCTGGTGCTGGTAACAACCCAATAGCAGTCACACTCACTCCTTAATGAATTATGAACAGCAAAATTAAATTGTTATAGCTGAATGAAGCTGAGCTTGACCCCATTCACTGGGTTTCTTTTACTTGTTTCTTTACCACCTGGAAGCCCCTCTTCACCTTTGATTTCTGCAGTTTTCTAGTGCTACCAAGTGGAAGTAAGGGCATGAAAGGGGATTCCAAAAGGAAATAGGACTAATGTCTGGACCATACGCTCCTTTCTACAGGAGCACCCTACATCCAGCTACCTGAGGGTAGCTGGATAAACAAGGTGCAATTTACAGGCTTTTTCTGTCACTAGCTCTCACCCTAACTTTGTTTTTAAGATTAAACGGGTAGCTTCAGAAATTTTTTTTCCCAACTGAGGAAAGATACAGATTTTATTTTCAAAAGGTGCATCTGACCCTGCATTCTGAAATCTACACTATTTTAAGATGTCTTAAGACTGGGAACCAAAATTTGCCATTGACCTCTTAAAGAAGCCCCTAGAAAAAACGACTGTAGATCCTTTCAAACTTGTGTGATTGAAAGGTAGTGACTTTTTTCCTGTAATCTACACCAGATTCTATGATAAACAGATTCAGCTTCTTTGTGGACAATTGCACGCACACTCCCCCGCAAAATACTGTGACTCATGACAAGATAGTATCAAACCAACAATTTATTGTGTAGTAAACACCCACATCCTGAACTCTCTCTGATCTCTGCTACATCAGCTTAACGCTAATTAGTGTAGGAATCCACGGCTATATGGGAGAGAAGCAGCAGGCAGGATAACATACAGGGACACAAGCAACTGAATATGTTTCAGAGCCATTGCATTTTTTGGAAGGATACCTAGGCTCCAGGCCCCAGGGATGGGTCACCCTTTACTTAGTTGTCCTCCTCCCAAAATAGTGCCTGTAAGCAGCAGCATAGCCATGGTGAGAAGCATATACTTCGCAGGGGTAGTAGTTCTCACAGGTCTCCCTCTGACGTTCATAGGGCGCCTTAATATGCTCCCTGATCCTGAAAAAGTACAAGAGATTAGGGGTGAGTGCTGGCATCTGAAATATCTATCTACAGCCCTTCTCTGCCCCAGAATCCTCCACAGGTATTAAGGGTCCATCACCAGATTCCTCCATCCAGCTACCAGGATCTTAGCACACAAACTTCTGTGTTCACTACACCCAGAGGAGTGATGAGGCTGCAGCAGGAACATTTTGCCTCCTCAGATAACCTTTTATTTCAGGACTAAGCAGGGTGGTGAGGAGGGAGGGGTGGCGTCTGCCTCAGCCTGAGGAAGAATCCTCATTCTGCAGCCCCTACAGCCTGCTGCCTTCAACCCTTCCCAAAAGCCACGCATGGAACAAAGACCCGAAACATTTGGCAAAGGGGCCACCTAGTACTGTGGAAAATGTTGGCCTTGCTAAGAGATGATTTTTGTGCTTCAGGCATTATTTTCACAAGCCCTGCATGAGACATGAAACTGCCAAAATCTGCATTTTATAGCTGAGGCAAGGAGATCCCTAGATGGCCTTGTGACTTAGAAAAGGTCATGCAAATTCTGCATGAGATCTGAAAACTAGAACAAGATCTCAAACTGAGCTTCCTCTCTGGCCATCCCACACTGATTCCCTCTCCTTCTGTTGGTGTTTCCTTCACACAAATTAAGCAGAGCCTCTCAGCACATGACGTGTCCTCAAACACAAGGACTCTCTCTGCTATCTCCGTTCCGGCTTCTCTCAGGGTTGGGGACTTCACAGGCACCTCACATTGAGAGTTGGGCTGAGGCTTCTCAGAAGTCACCACTGCTGCCACCTCTGGTACCAGGCTGTACTTGGCAAGGAGACACCTCTCCCCACTCCCATCCTCAGTGTCTTGAGACCATAACATACCTCTCCCGAGTGATGGCATGTAGTCTTGTATCAGCTTGTATGAAGTCATTGGCTCTTTGCCTGTTGATGAAGGGATCTGAGAAGGCAAAGGGTTGTTCAGAGTAGATAGACACTTTTTCACAGCCAGATTTCAAAAAAAGCTAACTTCCATATTTATAACAACTTTTTTTCCACCCTTCCACACACAGTGAAACCCAGGACCTTTTAATATTCCCGGCTGTCCACCTCACTGGTTGGCGTACAGGCTCTCCCTCTGGCTTAGGCAGCCTGTTTGGAAGTGTACATGCTGCTCTTGCTCTGATGTTACTCAAGCCATCCAGGAGATCCACCAGCCAAGAGGTAGGTGCCAAGCTGTGCAGACTGTGGGAGGCCTGGCCATGCTCAGCAAAATTAGCAGAATCGTAAAATTAAAGGTAAAACCAGGAAGAGCCTAAGTCTATCTGCCTCCAAGGTTAGGCAATCACTGAGCAGTCTGGGTGGCAGTTCAGGACTGAGGTTCCTGAAAGTCCCTTCTGTACTTTTTGAGAAACATCACAGTCCTACTGCAGAGTTCAGGAGTCCGTGGATATCTGATATTGACTCCCACATATACCTTTGTGCTTCTGGCCAGCTGCTTTGTGAAGTCCTTCTCCCAGACGCTCTGATTTCTTTTTAGTTTTTATCTATCTGTTCTCTAACCTCTCCAGTATATTGCTTGTTGTAGAGTGAGACTCTCCATGCTTTCATGCTTTTCCTGTGACACTAACTCTCTCTTCCAGCCGAAGGATCCCTCCTGCCCACATATCCCACCTGCTTCTTCCCAGGTGTTGAGACTAAGGCTCTAGCTGTCCTTGGGAGGGAAAAAATCATGTCCCTGGCTTCTGCAGTACCACTTCCCATGCTCATCCCAGAGCTTTTTGAGCAATGTGCTTTTCTAATGTTATTTAATCTGCTTTAGGTGCATGCAGCAGACATCTAGGTGTGTGACTATTTGTTTTCCAATTCTCACTATATTATTTGCAAAACAGTGGTATGCATGAAGTCTTTATTTAACTCTCTCCCTTTTCATCCTGAAACTTCATCACCCAGTAAGTTCAATTTCCTTCATCTGAATAGTTCTGCCTGCTTAATCCCTACAGTCAAGTACAAGGAAATGGTCTTGGAGATGTCTGTTGCACAATTCAAATTCAAGAAAATAGTAAAGCAGTCTCTTACGGAAATGCTCATAGGATTCCCTGCTTTCATGAGACTCTGGGGAAAGAAAGAGTAAAACATGTGGTAAGACACTGTATTGATGGGATTCACAGTCTTTCACACACCACAGATCAATAGAACATGCACAGACAAATCAGAGAGGCCAGGATTCAAGGCACTGGTTTTAAAGGAAGAGAAAGGGATCAGTGGTGTGACCTAATATTTACATGAGGAGTTTAGGGTGTTCAGGAGTTTCGAATGGAGCTATCTGTTGTCTTAGACAGGTCTTCAAGTGTCTTCACCAGAAGACTTGGTCTTCTGGTGTGTGATTCTTAAGCATAGTTCCTCTCTTTCATGTTCTGACACCACAGTGGATACAATACCTGTTTTCATTCAAAGTCTGCATGTGTTCTTAAGGAATGGATTAACACAGTAAGATGTGCTTGACATTTGCATGGAACTGCATCTTTATTCCATCAGTATAGAACTGTGCGCCTCACAGGAACTGGGGGCTGATATTACATAAGCGAAGAGAAATTCCCCAGTTAACAAAGAAGAATTAAGAATAAGAGTTCTAATTATAGTCCAGACAACAGAGGAGCAGAAAGAGAAGCAGTCTGCAAGGTGAACTGGAACAGAGAGGAAGGGGCTGAAGCATCCTGGACCACAAATCACAATGACTGGAGCTGACAGCTCTGGAGCAGGGCTAGGAGGACCTGACACAAGGACAGGAAAGCAGACAAGAGATCAAGTTAAGGGGGAAGAAGACACAAAGCTGAATAAAAAAACCGTATGAACAGACCCGAAGATGTCTGTAGGTTTGGAGTTATCACTACCCAGTAAGAAAGGTCACTTACCATAGCAAGTAGCAGCCATCACTAAGACAGCCAGGAGCATAAGGATGACAAGAGTACGCATTGTGCCAGTGCAAGAAGGAATTTCTCACTCTGTCTCTCTTGCTGTGTCCCGCTCTCTTCCCACTGAGGGCAGCTGGAGATCCTGAGCTGCCTGCAAAGTTGACAGTGAAATGTTTATTATGAAAACAGAGCCAGGAAGGAGCCCATGAAAGAACCTGGGGAAGGCAATGGCTGGCTGATACAAACTCTTTATGGAGCCATAACAAAACATCCTCTATTAGAAGACTAAATCAGGTTTTGGGAAGGAGGAGTCAAGCCCCCCTTCCTCTCCCAGTTCAGGGCTGGGGCCCATAATTCACAGACAAGCTTGTCACCAGCATGCCACACTCAGAAGAACTGCCTGCGCAAGTGGAAGGAATTTCAAGGAGGCCCAGAGGGAGAGTAGTGTGCTGATCCCAAATATAAATATTTGCCTTTCTAATTTTTCCTCTGATCTGCCCTCTTTGCCCTCACCATCCTCTGGCTGGATAGACCAAGCCTAAACTATTCATGTCATGGAGACATCGAGAATGAGGCTTCAAACACTCCTTCCCCACTCAGTCCTCCTCCCTCCAGCTAGCCCCTGCTGTGGTCCCAGCCAGCCAGTCTTTAGAGGAGGAATCCAACCTACTTCTTCCCTGTTCTTACTTTACTGTTCCAGGAGGGACAAGCAGCAACCTAGAAGGATCCCTTCTGCTGGAGGGATCATGATTTTTGCATTGAGATGACAGCAGCACCCAGAAGTCTATCTCTGCAGGTCATTACCATGATCTTGACCCCACACTGCTCTTCCAGCACAAGACACGGTAGTGATGGACAAAAGATGGAACATTCCTGTCTCCAGCTCTGTGGTACAGTAGGAGGGAGTGAAAGAAGAAAGGAGTTACTGAGATGGCCATCCCTGCAGGGTGAAAAGGAAAGTGCAGTATTTTGCTAGAGGCAAGGCAGAAAAGAAAGGTGGGTACCCAGTGCCTGCCAGCCCTCCCTCATGGCAGTGGTGGGGCTGGGACCATGCACACTGCCTGGGGATGAGCCTAGGGCACAGTAACCTTCACTATGCCTGATCAAAGCCATGGTGACCACCTGTTTTGTCCATGTGTACGTGCAGACATCAGGATTTCTCACTGACAGTGCTAGACTGAGTGCACTCTGGGTGCAGACCATTCCCTCCAAGCCAGTGTGGTGTTGTCACTGCTGTCACTTGCAGAGGCAGAGACCTGCAGAGGCTGATCTGGGGAGCCATGCTGCAGGAGACACAGCCAAGAACTACAGGGACAGCTAGCCAGAGCCTAACACTAAAGAATCGCTTTTCTTCCCCATATCCCACCCCATGCAGAGAGCAGCCATCAATGCCCCATATACAACCCACATCCTGCCCGTTCAATGCTCAGCCTGAGATGAGGAAAAAAACTAGGTTGTGCTGGGGCAAAAGCCAGAAGTCTGCTATAGACAAAAGGTCAGAGGAGAACTGAGAGTTTTCTGCCATCCCTCCATGCCCTTCCACTCCGGTTTCTTTATATGAATTCTCTGCACTGGGATTGTTTGCATTCCTTAGAGCCCACGGTTTGGAAGTTAGTGTTGAATGTGGATTTTGTAGGTTTCCTGAACATCTTGTACACTCTGGGAGCTCATGAGAGCTGCCGAGGAAGGGAGGCTTGAGGGAGAGGCTGGAGGAGAGACCCCAGTGGGAAAGCAGTGGGGCTCAGAGAGAAAGATACTGTGAGTATTTTAGAATGAAGGTGAGGCTGCACAGTGGGAAACTCCAACACACTTTTCAGCCGAACTCTATTTATCTATCTTCACTCAAGGAAGAGCCCTCTGCTCCCTGGAAGACTCTGCTCCTAGAATGCCTGCAGCACGCCTTGCCATCAACCACAGGAGACAAGCCACAACACCACTTTAACCCAAATGTTTCATTTTTCACCACAGAGGAAATGCATTTTCACAGAATCACAGAATCGTTTTGGTTGGAAGAGACTTAAGATCATCGAGTCCAACTGTTCTTTTTGCACTGCCAGGTCGTCATTAAACCATGTCCCTAAGCAAAGGGATGAATGAGCATGCTGGCTACACAGCCCTATACCAACTTTCCCTTGCAAAAATACATCTCCTTCCTACTCCCACTGCACTCCATACTTCTCCAGCACACATCTCTCTCTTCTAGGAGACTTCTGTCTCCCAGAAGTAACACACCACAAAGCCCACAAGCCCTAACAGAGGATGATTTGCCTGCAAACGCCAGGGAAATCTCCACAGCCACCCAGATAAAGAGACCAGAAAAGCAGCTCTCTGACCTGTCTTCTGCTGGTCTGTAGAATCACGATGTTACACACACCACAGCAACTACTCCTAACATTTTGCAGCTGTGTAGCACAGCAAGACATTAATAAGGAGCAGCTGTCCAGCAAAAGCAAGGCAGTCCCTGCATACTCACTAAGCTGTTGCTTCTCCGCCAGCCTGCAGCTCTTGTCTGAGGGGGCAGCTCTCCCAGCGTCCTGGACTGACAAAGAGGGGCCTTTTATTTATTAGCATTTATCAGTGACTCCTCCCCTCTTCTGTATCCCACTCTAGATCCACCCCCAGGATACCACTTTTCTCTGTCAAAAACACCTTCTGCCCACAGCCAGGAAGCCAACAACCTCAGGGAACTGAGCCAAGAGGGAGAGGCTGGAGGAGACACCAGGGGTTAGCGGGACCGTAGTCACATCCAGGCTGCCTTTCTGTGCCCAGGAGCAGTGAGTGAGCAGAGGTCTGAGGACAAGCTCCAGTTTTCCTCTTTGCAGCAAGACCCCTCCTCTTCCACCCCTCCTTCCCGGGCTGTGCTCTGACTAGAACCGTGCTATTAGACAGGGCACTTGTTCTTCCAGTGAGAGCAGAAGGCCAGGAGTCTTCTCCCATCTCCTTCCATGCTGCTTTTCCAACTGCCTGACTGCCCCTCTCCTAATGGCAGGCTAATGTCAAACTGAAAACTTACATAACAAAGGTGTCTGCTTTTGAGACAGCTCTGAAACCTCCAAAAACCTCTGACAAACCCTGTGGATAAAAGAGCTGGCTTACACAAACCCAGGTCCCTGAGATGTGCCCTTGCTGCTCACATCAGACCCACAACAGTGCTGGACAACACATCAGACAACCCAAGACATGCGCCTGCTGGTCCGGGCTATTGTGCTTCTGGCCCTCCCTGCACCCAGTCCAACAGCACACATGCACCATGCTGGGATGCTGAACCCATGCGAGTAGCAACCCGCAGCAGTGCTCCCTCACTCAGCAGAGATCCATGCCTGGTGCACTCTTAGCTGAGTGTTGGCATGTCCCCTGCTTAGGTAAGGGTAGGCACAGCCTGAGGGACGGAGATCAGCAGAGGTGAGATGGAGGGGATGACCAGCTGCACAGTCAGTGGCTTGGAGATTAAGAAAGAAAACCCATCCCATCTATTCACTAAAAAAACAGCAGGTGAGTGTGGCTTGTCTGGTCCAGGAAAAGATCAAGTGTGGCCTGAATTACAGCCTTGCTTGCAAAATGAAAGTGATAGCATAATCGTGGAGTTAAAGAACAACCGAATGGTTTGGACAGAGGTAGGATTCATGGCACTTGTATAGAACACCTTGTCAGCTTACAGCTAACACGTGCATTTTTGATCTATGTTCTTTTTCCTGATTCCCAAACAACAGTGAGGGGCTCCTGTCTAAGGGTGGAATCTTTAGCTCCTACAGTGCTCAGTGAGTTTCAGGCAAGTTCACACCTACCTGTGTCAACAAGGTACCATGTTATGTGTGTCCTTGTACAAGCAGCCCTTGGCTCACAGAGCCTGAGAACAGCAACCTTGAGCTTTCCTCAAAGTATAGACTGCATAGTCATGAACCATCTTTGAAAAGTAGCGCAAAGAGGAGGACATTTCTTGCCCTCTTCTACCACCCTTCAGGGACAGCTGGATATTCAGCTCTGTGACATGCTGAACACTGAAAGAAATCAGGACCCAGAAGAGCTGGTTGTCCTCATCTACTTACATATTGGAGAAGCTTTGTCCCAGTGCCATCAGGCAAGTTTTTAGTTAAGTTGGAAAAATTGGGTGTTAAAGCCAAAGTTGTGAGATGGGAAGAACTAGACAAATGGGACAGAAGCTTGAGCAGTCAAAAGGAAAATTGTTGATGAATTTCTAATTGAGTTTCTTATGGGACTAGTTTTACTAAACTAGCAAGTAGACTAACTTTAAAGAGAACACTTATTGAGGAAGTTTGTTAATAAAATAATATCAGTGGAAAGAAGGCCTGAGGGCTTACACAGAAGGAAAAGGATGACCTTGAAAGCTGGAGTAACAGAAAGAGGGTAATACGCAATAGCACAAAGGCAAGGTCTTCCATGGGGGTCAGCAGTAAGAATCCTGCTGTAAATTAAAAACTCATAAACTGGAAGTAAATGGGGAACAAAAAGGACAACTGTAAACCAGCAATCATAAAGGTGATAACAGAATTACATCTACATTCTGAGATGTATATCGAGAATGTGCCAGCAGAGATGGGCACCTGTTAGTCCACTGGATAAGGTGCCAGTGAGACCTCAGCAGGAGTCCTCTGTATGGCCCAGGTCACCCACGTTCATGGAAGAATTCCTGTGGGAAATGGTGTAGATGAGAACTAACAAGGCAAGGTGATTTGCAGTCACCTCCAAAATGACAGATCTTTTAACCGTAGTCTGTGGGAGTCACCAAGCCTCTCCTTTCCATCACTCTATACAAGGTTTTTCCAGCAGGACAATGGGCTAGGAATTATGTTTTGTTTCCAGTACTTCTCCAGGGGTTCTTTCAGAGCCCACAGCTCTCATGATTAGGAGAAGTCCCATTTTCAGCCTCTGTGTCTTTAGGGCCATAATCCATATCCATGTGTCCCTCAGTGAGAACCCAGCTCATGCCAGAAAGGTTTCAGCAGAGTTGCTGAGCGCTGCAGCAAGGGAATATATCAGCTCTGCGACAGAGCGGGGTTTCCAAAACCAGGTTGCCCAGAGTATCAAGTAACTGGACTCACCAATGTGGACAGCCCATTCCAAGCTTATCCTGAGCTTCAGGATGCCAGTTAGTCAACCCCCACATGGTCTATGACTTAGAAATCTGTTTCTCAACATGATAAACAAGTGCTTTTTGGAACAACTAGTTCTACAGCACATGAGAAAACAAGACTTTATTTTTACTTTTTCATTTATTCCTAAGTAATACCTAGGAAGTGATCCAAGAAACATGTATAATTGAACCACTAAGTAACAGTGTCTGAGTATCCACAATATAATTAAAGTCAACAACCTCATGGAATAAATCGTGCTGAAAACTAGTGTACTGACACTAAGCTTTAGAAAAGGAGAGCTGCTTTTTAAACACAGGAGCCAGTCAAAAGACTATGAAATAAAAATAAATGGAACACATTTCAGACATTTAAAGAAGTCAGTATACATATCTGAACGCATGTTAGCTCTGGCAGCAAACTCACTCACCTATCTGAAATTAATCCTAAAACTAGTTCAAAAGCTAGTTCAACCTGGGAAAAACACAGATTTAAACATTTCAAAACTAGGTTTAAAAGGTTCCAAAGATTAAAAGAAAAGGGGAGTACATAAACAGGAGAAATCTAGTTTCACAGTAATAAAACTTTCTTTTTTTTTTTTTCAAAATAACTGAAATTATTAATTTCCATTTCAGTGGTGAGGTGGGGAGAAAAGGGTAATTTCATAACAAGTAAGTGGTTTTTTTCCCCACAAATATTTAAACATATATCTTTGAAATCTGTTTCCACCTTTTCCCTGAGAAGAGTTTTGTCCTCAGCATTACAGCTTTGTGCAAAAATCAAAGTTTCCAATGCAAAAATATGTATTGGTTCTAATTGAAATGGCTTCTAACAAAGTGAATCTGTATATAGTCTTCGGCGTATTTTAGAAAACACCATCTAAAGCTTGAAGAAGTGTCAGTCTCCTGCGGGGGTGGAATGTTCCCATGCCAGCTCACAGCTATTTTCTTTCACGCATCCTCCAATGTTTTGGGCCAGGATGCATTTTAGAAACTCCGTTTTCCAACCGATGTGATGACTTACAATGACTTTCTTCTGCCCATGGATATGGAGCACACCTGCTTGTTCAACCCAAGGGGTATCACTCTGGACTCTGGGACAACTGGTTGCTCAGTATCCCACTGCCAAGGAGAAGGACTGAAATTAAACACAATGAAAAGGCCTAGATTCTGCCTCCCCGGCCACATCCAGAGGGCTTGAGCTTGAGGTTAATTCTTCTTCCATCTGTAGAGTCCTATAGAATGTGGGCCTGTCTTCACGTTAGCCACTACCATAAGGAGAGTTCTCTAACTGATGAGCTGTGAGGTTTGTTTGGCTGGTCGGTTGGCAGATTTGGGTAGGGTTTTTCTAGCCACTGTATTCTGTTGTTGGTGGAAAATCTTTAAACTATTGCAGTTCAGAGATTAGTGGCCAGAAACAACCTCACAACCACAATCTGTATAGTTCTGGTCCTCGAAGTTGTTCCTTGTAATCCATCAGACTTCAAAATAAGCTCAATGTCCTGGAAAAATCTCAGTCTGGGTATAAACACAGGAGCATTTTTGGTCAGCAGTACAGTTCAGTGTGAACTCATTGCTCTCTGTTTCTGCTTACTTCAAAATGCGAGCCTAGCTCAAGACTTCAGCTTCAATACTCGGCACTCTCCATGGGATATTACTGAGTTACCTTAAAGACTGACTCTCTCTCTTTGGCTAGGACTTCCCAGAACAGCTGTGTTTGTCTGAAACAATAAAAAAAGATTACTGGTATCAGGAAGTTCATGAGCACAGAATACTAAAATTTCACAGAAGACAGACTAAGTTTATTTAATGTACTGAATAAAGCAACCAAAGCATTCAAGACTAAGAGCTAACTCTGACGTTTCCTTTGGCTTCACCCCCACCCACCCACACATGTCCACATACACTGATCAGCCTATTTTTCTCTTTGTCTGGGAAGGAAGAAAGAGAGGATAATGTTAGTATTATTTGGGCATTGGAAAAATTGGGAGAGGTTCCATGTAAGTAAATAGAATTCCTTGTAAATCAAGTTTCCTGTGAAAAACCAAGCAAACAAAAAGTTTGAACTCTGATTGTAAAACTAGAGCACGTTTCTGGGGAACACTGACTGTAAAACAAGAGCATGCCTTATGGGAAAGGGGAGCAGAAATCTGTCTTCCCTCTCCACACCCATCCCCTTTGCTTCTCTGCATGAGCGTAAAAATGTCCTGACCCAATTCATTCTTCAGGATTAGATTAGATTTACCACCTTATTTCCTGCCCAGACAGGCAGAGTGATAAGAAGCAGCTGTGGTTTCACTCTTATCATCCATCTGGCAAATAAAAAGTAACAATAATGCCCTTTTTTTTCAACAATGATCTTAGATAGCATCTTAGATCCAAAATCTGCCAGTCCTTGTGAAGCCAAGATTGGACTGAAACATCTCTGTTCTGTCTTGAATGCAGGAGGCCTCCGAAATATTTACAGGCATCCTGGTAGTGTTGTACATGTTTCTTTGTTCTATCTCTGGTTCAGTATCTATAGTATCATAAATTGTGTCTTTAGTAAGTAAATAACTTTTTCTGTGGCACACCAAGCCCCTGGTCTTGGCCTCTGATGTCAATATCTGATAGAGTTCAAAGGAAGGGTAGGGAGCAGGGGGGCAAGCACCATACCCAGCTAGTTGTAAAATGCTGTTTGTGGTGAGAAGAAAGACATTCTTTTTCCTTGAAGGATGAAATCTGATTACTCTTATCTTCCTGTACATAACTACAAATTGTATTTATGTTCCTAACATCATATGCTAGCCAAGTCACTTGATTTGATGATGTCCCTTAACAGCAATTTCACACACTAATTATATGCTCTTTGGATACATTATCATTGTTTATTTGCATTAAGATTGACAATTTTATCAAGAAATTTTGTGTTCTCATAAAGCAGGAAAGAATCTTTAAAGGAGAAGGAAAGATAAATCAGATCAATTTTTATTGCTTTTCAATCAGTTTTTCCTTGTTCCTAAAATGACTCCAGAAGTCACCACTTTACCAGGGATTTTGTTGTCATTAGTGGTCATAATTTCCTTTACATTGTAAAAGAAACAAGGAATAAATGGAGAAAAATGAAGAGGTCTGGGTGTGGAAGCAGTGTGAGGAAAGGCATAAGAAGGGCTTCAAGAAATGACATCTAGATTAGCAAATCTTTCAGTATATTGACACACAGATCTCTGGATATCCAGACTGGGGTAAAAAAAGCACACTTTAAAACAAGATATGTCCTAAAACAAGGGACAGATTACACCTAAGACTTAATAAAAGGAAAAAATTCAAGCCACCAGAGATGATGTTACTAAGATAAGAAATAAGACTGAGCTATAAGATACACAGATGAGGAGGCAAAAGATGGTGAGACCTAATGATACTCAGAGGTGGGGAAAGATGGAGGGACAAAAGATCACAGTCACTGCCAACTCCTGAAGGATGCAAAAGATGCATCTAAAATGAGCATATGGTGGTCAAACTAAGAGAAATCCCAGAGACGTATCTCCAGAGCCCATGTGCTGAATCTCGTATGTGATTGCAAGAAAACCAAATAGTATGAACAAATGCGACTTGGTGCTTATAAACATGTGTTTATGAGAGTGTTAGTCTGCCTCAACTATACCACCCAAGGAGACCTTCCTCTGTGCTTTTTGCAACCGGACTTGCCTATCCTGCATTGGCCTTTCCAGCCATCAGCGCGCTTGCAGTAAGCGTGGGTAAAGCCCTTCCCAAATCTTCATCTGCGAAGCCAAGCCATGAGTGAGATGATGAGTCTGAGTGAGTGAAATCAGTGTGTCTTAAAATAAAATAATCTTCCCTTTCTACAGTGTCTGACATTGACCTCTGTTACTCCAATACGGCAACAGTATTTACTACAAAATGAAGCATCGAAAAGTAACATGAAGACTTTTCACTATGTCCCCTGTATGGAAAAGTCTTCATCCAAAAGCAACTCACATCATTCTGCAGCTTTTGCAGAGGTCTGTGTGGTAAGAAGCTTCTTTCAGAGCTCTTTTCTCTTTGGCTTGTGGTCCTTTTAGCCAGACAGGATGAGGAAACTTGGGAGAGATGGACACGAAAAAGAGCAAGTCACCCGAGCTGCAAACATGAGGTGACATTCTTGGATTCAACATCCTCCCTCACTTGGCTTGGTCAACATTGGTTGGAGTCTGCTGTGCTGATGCTATCTACCTTTTTTTCTCTCCATGCATGACAAAGGATGGCATTTTAAGACTCAGTACAGGTGCCAAAAATCACATAAAACCACATATGATTTATAGCATATTAGTCCTAGAAGATGCATAGATATTTTTTCCATAGCAGGACCTTTTTTAAAGAATCTTGCCAACAAAGACACTTTTGTCCTTCCTGGGCTTTAACTGATGTTTTTTTCTCCTCTGTTCTAATAATAGGATCTGTTTATGATATTTCTTGGCACCAACTGGGCTCTATTATTTGGAATTTCTCTTTTTTGGAAAAAATATTTCTGTACATTCATCAGCAAAATACACTGCATGAGACACATGTTGGGTACACAAGCATTTATAGCCCTGCTGGCTGGCTAAGCCTAAGATTAATGAGGACATTGCTTAATACCACACCTTTTCATAAAGTGGACATTGTATGAGAATCTCCGCTGAGCATATATTATTTATCAATCATCCGTACACATCTGTAGAATCACAGAATCACGGAATCATTTTGGTTGGAAGAGAACCATAAGATCTTCAAGTTCAATTATTCACCCTGCACTGCCAGGGTCCCTAAACCATGTCCCTTAGCACCACATCTATAAATCTTTTAAATACTGCCGGGGATGGTGACTCCACCACCTCCAGCCTGTTCCAATGCTTCACAACCCTCTGTGTAAAGAAATTTTTCCTAATACCCAACCTAAACCTTCCCTGGCACAACTTAAAACCATTTCTTCTCACTATCTATGACTTGTTACTTGGGACCCTTCCTCCATGTAACTTGGCCAACCATTTGCCTATGACTTCAGCTTTTTGAGGTAGGTGCCTTCTTTCTTGGTGGTGATTTCACTAGTGAATCTGCTGGAGGACACAATAAATAAAATACCAATACTATCCACTAAACAAAACATACTCACTACTTCTTAAAAAGACCCTTGTCTATTTTGAGACCTGAGCGTACACCTGAAATGAACAGCTAACTCCAGTAAGGACTGCAGCCAGGACAGGCATTTCATTAGCGTCCCCCAGGGACCTCATTAGGAATGAGGTCCTGTTTGTGCCAATGATGTACAAGCCCCAGAAGGGAGAGACGTTTGGTTACGTGCCTGTCCTCGCTCCTCCAGAGAAGAGGCCTGTCTGGCAGGAGAATCTTCCTCAGCCAAGGACCTGCTTCTCACTGCCTGGCCTTTCCAAGCCTGGGGCTGGGTAATGACAAATGATACACAGGCATCCCAAAGGCTCGGATGTCAAATTCACCCTCTTTTTCAGCACCTGGAGCATTTCTGCATTATCAAGATCTCTGGCCTCCTCTGCACTATCAGTCTAATGACAACCTATTGCTGACCCAGCAATTATTGCTGGCATTGGGCTGCTAAACAGAAATTTGCTGCTATACCTTAGCTGGGGAGATCTTGAGATAGTAAGTACATAAAAAAATAATTCATCACAGTGGGTTTGCACTTCCAGAGAGGGGCACCATCAGTAGAACAGCTGCAGAAGTGTTAGGAGCTCAGTACAGGCACTGAAAAGAGAGATCTGCAAAGCTGGAATGATGGCTGAGATGTGTTGACTTCAGCTCCTTCTTGCATGCCTGAAAGCAAGCACCTGAGATTGCTTTGGTTAGGTTTCTGCCTTCTCCTTAGCACTGAGGCATAAAGCTGATCTTAAACTGACCTTAAGTTGCTTCTGAGAAACAGGCTTCTGATGGCTTGCTGCTGAGACTGTTGCTGCCCATCTCTGCCTGCCTGGTGGCTTCTGTCCTCCGTTCCTGCAGACTGCTGAATCACATGAGCGCCCTGAAAAGCCGCTGGGCCCCAAGAAGTGTTTCTTCTGCACTGCTGTCCTGCGGCAACTCCTGTGGTGATATGAAGTCCCACCACCTGAACCAATGTTCAGCAGTTGCAGTGGAGGAAAGAGGCTCAAGAGACAAGGGAAAAGGGTGCAGGGACTTTCTTAACAGACACCCAGTTTGAATGACCACTGTAAACTACCTCACACCCATGTGTCTGAACAGCACTGGATTTCAGCAGGCTTTGAGTTTGTTGGGAAATTAAGTTGCTAAATAGGAATGAAGTCCCAAAATATCTTTGTGTCCTGAACAGGTAGCAGAAGACATGGATTCCAGCTAACTATCTAGATCTAGATCCCCCTATCAAGGCATCCAGGGTGTAGAAGGAAAGGGGCTGTGAGCAGGATACTGAGGGTACACAGCAGCGGGGCCAAACTCCAGGCTAAGGCCAGCTGCATTCCCGGGATGGAAAGGACGGAACTGGCAGTGATCTTGTGCTTCTGTCTTTAGGATTGCTGGTAATCATGGTGAATTTGAATCTATGACTGGTGCTGGCCCCAGCTCTGAACTCCCAATGCTGCAAGGAGCTGCAGTGTAAAGGGCAACAGTAGCTCCAGGCAGGAGAGGGGTCAGGCTCCTCCTTCTGCACCTGCCCACCATGCTCCAGCCATGGAACTGAACAACAATAGCTATAAAACACAGTCCACAGCCAGTCTCAGCTCCCCCTTCCCACTCTGCATCCTCTCCTTTCCATCCTCAACCCACTTGGCCAGTGGGACACACTACAGCACCAGCCCCAACCTCTTCTCCAGGCCGTCTGTCCCCTCCACCACAGATACAGCACTGCCACCTCCCATCTGCTCCAGGCACTGTTCAGTCCTGGGAAAAAGCCTGCAGGAGGGTGCCACAGCCATGGGACCATCATAGAGAGGGGGCCTAGATGCTGGGGAGAGGTGAAGGGGGAGCACGCACAACCAAGCCCAAATGACAGAGCAAAGCAGTTGCCAGTAGCAGCTGAATAACCAACAAGGAAGCAAAATGAGGTCTTGATACCAGGACTCATCTCAGGACCCTGGTTCTCCACTCTCCATTTGGAGGCATTTTGGGACAGATACATTTGTCATTCCTTCCAGCCACCTCCTCCTTGCTGAAAGTGGGAGCCTTTGCTGTTTTTGTCAGTGACCTGGGAAACAGGGCTCCGTGGGAATTCGCTAAGTGGGTGGTGGGGCTGGGGAAGAAGTAGAGGAGGAGAGTGCTTGTGCAGAAACAGAGTCCCTCCCACACATGCCACCCATCCACAGCATGTCAGTCTGTCACCAAGAAATTCACAGAGACAGATTTAATATATTAAACATAAACAAACTAACATCAAGCCTTTGACTGACTGTTGCGGCTAAGCAATAGAAGCAAATGATTTCGGGGGCTTTAAGGTTGTTTGCTTGATAGATTCCCAGCACAAGGTCAGACTTCAGCTAACCCCAGCCCAAATCAAAGTAAACACTCCTGCCTGGATTTTCAAGAAGGGGACACAGAGGTGAGTTGGAGAACACTGGTGTCATTCAAGGCCATGGGCAAAGGGTAAGGAGCAGCTCCCAAGCAGTTCATCTCAGGGATGTTGAGGGTCCCAGCAAGGACGTGTGGGCATGTTACAAGCAGGACCACAGTACCCTCGGCATAACAAAGCTAATGATGTAACTTTTGTGACTTTCCTCCTCTGCCCAAGACCTGTTCTCACAAAACAAGTAATGCCATAATACCTTAGAGACCATGCTCTTCAGTCAGGTGCGTCCGAGCATTTGGAAGGGGGGAGAGGACAAGCAAACACACAAACCTAATTTCCATAGGAACAACCAGAGAAATAATCCCCCCCTATCGTGTGAAATGCTGGTAAGGCAGTTTCTTAAGTCCTAAAAATGCTGGATATGCTTATCTTTATTATTAAAAGAAGGAAATTTTATTGTCCTAGATCACAGAGCCAGACCCGCCTGGAAGTACTCCACTGAAATACTCGTTGCAGGACTCAGAGACTGAACAGAAACCTTCGGGTGAACAGGGACCGCAAGGCAAGGCAGTTAATCCATTCCCTTGTGTTGCTAAAGTCTTTCATCATCACCACTGTGATGGAAGGTGCCTGGTGGGTTCCCTTTAAGAGGGATGTTTGTTCTCTTTAAAAGGGAGTGCCTGGAGCACATGCAACGTGGCAGGCACCTTCCCTTGGGAGCAGCAGGGTTATGCTTTCGACAGAGATGCCTCTAGAGCATGAAGTGAGCAAAAAGAGAAATAAAATCATAGCAAGGGTCAGAGGGCCTGTCACTTGCACAGAGACAGGAAGTCAGCAGGGAGGAGGAGGATGTACTTAGAGCCAGCCCTATCCTGGAATCTGAGATGGGTCATGTGGAGTGTTTTGTGCTCTTGAAAGTCTCCACACTGCTGAACAGACAGTAAGGCAGAAAGCAGAGACGCTAATTTGGAATACTGAGGACAATCCTAATGGGATAATTCTTAGATCAACCTACTCCTGCCTGCTTCTCAGTGGGAAGATTGCTTTGCATCTCTGTGCAATGGTGGTGAGTTATTAGGTCATAGGAGAGACACTGAAGATGTTCTATTTCCACGCTAGGGAACTGCAAGATGGAAGCAGCTGGAAGCCCCATTAACTGCTTCAGCATCCAGACTTCTGGATGATAGAATAGATATGTGAAAAGAAGACTGATGACCCTTTAAAGATGGATGATCCTTTGATACAAGCATTGCTATCTCAGTTATAGCATCAGAAACAGCCACAAGCTATTTACCTTTCACTTTAACAATCCCTTCCCTTCTGCAGTGCTACTGTCTTGCCAAACCCAAAATGTACTAAGCAAGGGCTTTTTCACATTTTACTCTAACCTGTCATAGATCATTTTTTTATTAAGCAAAGGTATCTTCTTAATGTCACCTTAATAAAATATTTTCTTTACTGCCGGAATCTCAGCAGGGAAGAAAGCCTGTAAACATTGCTGCAAGATGGACTCTAAAATCCAGGATGTCCAGGGATCCAAGCGAAAACTACAACTGCATTGGGAAAGCCACATGGCAAGGGAGAACATTCTGCACTGGCCTCCAAAAGGACAAGGCAGTCGCTCTAGGAGGAAAGCTCTCACTAGGAAGCAAGGAGGAAAAGACAGAGAGAAAGCAGTGATCCAGAACTGTTCAGCTTCAGCTATGCCAAACTAGAGCAACCAAACAAGGCAGCCTTTGATTCATGGTAAAAACTTGCCACTTCAACTTAAAAAAAATAGCCATTGGAAGTCACAGGGAGACGGAGAGTGAAGAGAAAATGTAGCCATGAGGCTAAGTCTCAGAAGGTCTGGATGCAGGAGATCTGGATTCTCTCTCCAGCAATGCCCACAGGCTTCCTCAACAATCTCGGGTAAGTTACTGACTGACTTTTCTGTTTCTCAGCCAAATAACAGAAATAATTGGCCAAGGAAAATAAAGTTTTGACTACAATGGCAAGCCATGAAATAGCCTCAGGTCAACACCCACACTAAATTTCAAAATGCTAAAGAACACTCAGAGCACAACAGATTTATGCTCTAAGTATCACATCTTTAACAATCTTCTGGGCACACAGCTCTGTATTATTCAGTGGGTAAGAAAACAGATGAAGAGTTTTTCTCAGAGTGTTTATTCCATTGATTTCAGTAATTAATAGGCACAAAACAAAACCCAGGAAAACTGCAAGATCCTATCCCACTCCCCTGATAGCTGATTAGCAGAAACAAGGACTTGCCATTTCTTTGTAGCTGCCCACAGATCAAGGAACCAGAAATGGACTGCACCAATGCCAACTATGTCTTCTGGTACCTACGAAGCAATGACATGTTATCTCAGTCCTGTTCGAGAAAGTTACAGGTAGCAGTACTGCCAACACCTCAGCTGCTAGATAAAAGGCAAGACATGGTAACGCTGGTGATATAGGCATTATACAAACCATATGGCATGGGTGGCATAGAGTCACACAAAGCCCCTAAGAAGGTGATGAAATGTGGACGCTGCCCTAGGAAGAGAGGGGGGTGAGAGACACGAAGGTTATTTAATACGCATAACACAGTGATAGGGAGAAACCTGGAGTGCATGCAGCTCCTCAGTTTAGGCTGGAAAGTGGATGGGTCCAGCTTTTCACCTTGTATGTGCACAGAATGTGGGAGTCTCTAGGGTCTGCTGTGATGCGCAGAGTCTTGAGCCCTGGTGAGCACGTGGGGAGGAGGACACAGTGCTGGTTGTAGCCATGATACAGAAGGCAACTCCGCACAGCTGTCGTACACAGAGACCTGGTGCAGGCAGGGAGTCAGTTATCTATGAGCCTTTCCTCTAACCTGGAGAAATGTGCTGCTTTGCAGCTCATGGGACTAGCATGCCTGTCTGGATTTGTAGGTACATTAGCAGAGAAGGAAGAAATTCAAAGGGGAGAACAAGTACTTTCTTATTCAATATGCATCTTGTGGCTTTGAGGCTTTTCCACTGACAATATTCCTCTGAAGTTTCCTTAGTGATTGAGCCAAAATGGATCAAAGAGGTACTTGATTCACAGTGCCAGAAAAAAAACACTGCTATGTTCTCCTCTCCATCATTATCAGTTCCCTGTAGTACCCAACCAGCACCTTCCCCCACCGACCGTTGCCTGTCCCTGGCCACATCACCCCCTGTGCAAGTCCTTTTCTTCTCCCAGTTCAGAAGTCTAATTCCCTTGCATTCATTACATCCTTGCATTCAGACTTTGGTTTGGGCTCACACTACACAAAAGGAAAGAAACAAGTTCTGTGCTCAAAGACAGGAGTGAACAGAGATGGCAAGCCCATCAGCTGATGTGCCACACACATCATGTTTAACTCCTCCTTCCCCAAACAGCCTTGCCCAAGATGATACTCAGATTAATTTACCTGAAGATGACACTGTATCAGCTGCTGGAAAAAAGGATAATAAAAGTGACAGAGAGCTGAGCCTTGCCCTGTGGACCTCAGACAGAAAAGCAGCAATCCTCAGCACCAACTCATCCCTCAGGTCTCTTACTGCCCAGGGACATCCCTGACCCACAGCCAGATTCCTGAGGGATGTGAGTATCCAGGAGAGGTGCTGTTGAAAGCTCAGTGCTGCATGGGAAAACACCCCACCAACCAGTAGGAAATGCTGAGGAGAAGGCTGCAACATAAAACTCTGCATCTCCAGAGCACTTGCAAGTACTGAAGGAAAATGCCCAAGAGAGCTGAATGGTGCCATTAGGACTTGGCAACTGGTTTCTGCCTGAGTAAGGTATGTGGGGAGCACTCCTGGGACCCAGCCCTCACCTCTAAGGAACATTTACTTCTTTTACACCACACACAACAGTTCAGGGGAATAAAATACAATCTCATTGCTGAACATCCAGGTCATTCTAGTATTCTGCTTCTGGAGGCGTTCAAACCCTTTCTCACCAGGGATGAATGTGAAGTTGTATCTTCCACAGTGCAATACAAACCCCTGTTCCCTGGGGTAAAGACAGCAGCCCTTGCACACCTCTGTAGCCTCACTTTGCAGTCAGGCAGTGCCCAATGCTGTCATAGCTATTTTGAATGTCCTTTTTGTTCAAGCACACCTGTAGAGCAGGGTCTCCCACACCACATCTCTCCACAATAGTGAGGGGAAAGGGAACTCCCTCAACCTGCCCTCTGTCAGTTTGCATCTAGCACTTCCTTCCTTTGAAAACCAACCCAATCTTCCAGCCAGCTCAAAACACCTGGACCAAGTATATCACAAATTCAAGTCAGAGATAACACAATCGGGGACAAAACCCAAAATAAAACAACCAACAAGAGATTCTCCTTCCACAAGATTCTGCCTCTGGTTTCTACCTCAGAAGTCCCATTGCAGTGGCTAAGCCCACCAAAGCTGCACTGCAGAAGCCTTTGAGCGCAGCGATTCAGGCAGACACTCTGGCCACCGCCATCTGAGCCTAGCGCAACCTGAATGCTGCACTCCGTGGCTGTCTATGCTGTGCAATTCCCAGAGTACCTCAGAGCAGCTGGAGGAGGAGGAGGTTTTTCTGGGGCTGCCTTGTGGCTCCCAAGGTTGTTGGTTAGGTGCAGAGGTCTGGAAGGTGAAGAGGGAATTAAACTCCCCAGTGTACATAATGAAGCTCCTGAAAAGCTGTCCCCGTAATTAGCCGTGCATACAGCAAACAGAGTCACTGGGTTCATTGCGTTTGCTCCCAGGCTTGTTTGCAGAACCAGAGCTTCATTCATGTCCTGTTTTGTTTCCCTCCAGCACTGAGGAAGAGTCACGTCGCTGTGCCCAATTAATGCAGCTGTTGTGCCCGCACAGGGCCAAGACATGAACCTCAGACACCCATGCAGCACGCCCACTCCCCTCACACTGTTTGGTCTGAACCTCAGAGGTGTGTGACTCTGGAAACATCAGCAACGCCAAGGCTCCTCACAAATGTCTCCCCAGAAGACCTTCCCACTTTACCTTATTACACAGAAGGCAGTACAACCTTTCTAGGGAGGAACAAGCTATAGCCATAAAAAGGAGCAATTTTCCCACTGAGGGAAAGCAAGCCGGGCTCTTAGGAGATGCAACCCTGCATGTTCTAGGACTATTATAAAACCAGGAATTCAAAACCATCGCACACCATTGACATGGGGATATTGGAAGGCAGGTGAAAGTTTGCACTGCCTGGGCTCTGGGACAGCATGAGGTGAGCCATCTGCGATCCTCAAAGCTAGGGCATGACAGAGTCTGTGATGAGACTGTGTCTCCCCCGTGCTTTGGAGGGGCTTGGTTTTGTGCTCACACTTTCACACAGCCCTAGGGTCAGAGGCAGCTGATCCTCCCTCCACCATGCCTCTCACACAGGATACACACAGTCCTGGAAAGCTTCATGCATTGTGAAGGGAACTCCAAAGCCAAAGTTGAGGCTTCATTCACACTCTTCCAGTCCAGCACTGCAACCTCTGCCCCCACCCAGGGGCTGAGCCACCAGACAAAAGCAGCAAGACATGCTGACACCTTAGACCCTTTCCCTCTCTTTGAGGCTCAGCACCTTTCCCGTACGTCTGAAGCCCTTCTTCAATGCACAGAAGCCACAAGGGCATCTGGCAGAGTTCAGGCATAGATATTGCCGTTAGACAGGCGCTCATTCAAAGGTCATCTGGTGCAAACAGTTCTCTTCCCTAGCCCTACCAATGCTGAGGGCATGCTTTGTTCTGCACACTAATAGCATCTCCTGGGTAAACTCACTGAGCAGGAGAGAGGCTGCAGCACAGCCACATGATGCTACCAGCTAAGGCGTCCCATGGCTGGCCAAAAAGTTCCATGAAGAAGCACAGTCTTCATTTGCAGTGCGAAGACTAGTACGTAAATCCAATGAACTGAACATAGTGAGAGGTACGTGACTCGCCCTGAACAGTCTCATGCTTCAGAGAAAAAACACACTCTAGAGGTCTGTAGAGATGGCTTGCTCCAGCTGTTATATGAATGCTACATGGATGGGCCAAAACTTACGGCCTTGTAGGCTCCAGCTGATGACAGGGACATCTCCACTTCTGGGACCACATGCTAGGGGCAGAAGATCACTGTGAAATGGCTGCTCAGAAGAGAGGACACCTGAGTAAAACAGTTTTATGGGCTAAGGGCAGGTGCCTCCACTTTCATCAGTCTAAAAAGAGAAATATCACCCAAACTCACTTCTCCCTTGCCACCTTCAGTGTTATTATCTGGCTGTGTGCAGAAGCAATACCACAGGTTCTCACAGGCCACATGCAAACCGTAAGTTACAGAGCAGTCAACTGTGAAACGGAGAGAACTGAACAGACAGAGGTGGTTTGCCTTTCTCTCTCCTCCCTCTTTTCCTGCTCATTTCTGAACTGCTTCATTTATGAAAAAACTCCTGGCTATCGTGCTGACCGTGGAGCTTCTGAGACCTCATACTGCACTGCCCTGCCTCTTAACGGAGAGCAACCTGTGCAGGCAGTCAGTTTTCTGGCCTTGCCAACACAAGGCACAATCCTGAATACTGTTTTGGTCATATCACTTTTCCTTGGAAATATGCTACCATTTTGATTCCCCATCCCAACTATTGTATCATTAGTCTTGCTTTAGGTAAGCAGAGGAGAAGGGAGAGTAGGGCCCTGAAGTAGCTAAGTGCAGTTGCGTGGGAGAGAGAGCCTTAGGGAGATGAAAGATGTAGCTTGATCCACATGCAAGACACAAGAGCTAAGGGAGGGCTGGCACCTGCCTCTATTGTACTGACAGCCTCCCTGCTGTGGCCTTAGTCATGGTGACTGGCAGTTCCTTTGCATTCCTTCCGGCTCCTGACCTCTTCCTTTGTGGTCAGGAGCTATGTTTGCCTCATGCACAAGAACAACTTCTTTCTATTCCCAGTTCTTTGCCCTGGTCTAATCTCTGAGAAAGGGCCAGGGTTTCTCAGCTCTACATCTCTTAGTCTCCTTGTCCCAAGCGAAGTCTTCCAAGCCCTGAGAGACAATGTCACTGTATGACAGGAGCATCCATACTTCATGCCAGAGGCTGCTGAGCCAAGTATGAGGCAAGCCTACTGCATGCAGCTAGTACAGCAGAACAGGGACGGCTCATACACCTCACCTGCAGAGACACCATCCCATCCATGCCAGTGATGGGACCTTCAAGAGATGTCTGCGGTCAGTGCACAAACATCAGTGTTTCCCTCTAATGCAGTGTGGAGATATGCCCTATCTTACAATGCAACTTTCCACTGCTCTTCTGCCACAGCTCTCATTCATCTTAGCCTCAATCTGCATCTTAGGCTCATTCATTTTTGCAGCACGAGCTCAGACCTGCTGTGCTCAGTGCTGTTCTGATCCTATATCTTCAGAGAAATCTCTCATCCTGGTGGAAATACCTGTTGATGATGGGTCCAGTTCCATGGGGAATGATTCTTAGCAACCAATCTGACTGGTTTGGCATTGCAAGCCTGCTTAAATTCCGAGAAAGGAGATTTTTGAGTTTACTCAGAAATGCACGGGCTGTCCTTAAGTGAAAGACATGATGAGTGGGAAATCATGTATTTGCATAAAAATTCAGGCTATTCACTTTCCACTTTATTTAGCAAAATACAAGGAAAAGTTCATGCCATATCAAGCAACCGATCTGTTCCTATGGTGAGGAGAAGCTGACAGTGGATCCCAGCACAGCACCAAAAGCAAAGGGAATGAGGGAAACTGATCTCTGGGAACTATGAGCTTTATCTCTGATATTGCCATTTTTCTGTATCACCCTTTGCTCCAACAGAGGTGGCATGGAAGGACACACAGTGTAGGGCAATACCAGAGCTCCCTGAGTACTGAGAAAAGAGAGTTGGAGCAAACAAACGAGAAGGGAGAAGAGATTCCTAGAGAGGACAGACAGCATTTATGTACATGGCATGAAGACAGGAATCCATGACTGACTTGGCCCCTTAATCCTGCCATTCCAGGAATTCATGAACTTCCAGGCTCAGTGAACTCTTCATACACCAGAAACAGATGACTGGGTACAATCATCCTGCTGGCTGAGAAAGAATCAGAGTTCCTCATTGCGGGCCTTCTCTTCAGGTTCATCATCTTCCTAAAACATATTAGAGACATGAAATCAGTTTTGAAGGTTCTCGGTTTCTCAGCATAGTGATAAATGGGAAAAAATCAACCTAAACGCCTTCCTCTGTTGTCCATGCCACTGCCTGCCTAGCCCATTTCAACTGCACAACACAGGGTCCTGACACACAAAGCCTCTGTGCTATAGGAAGACATAGAGACAAGTCTTAGCACTGAATGAACATAGACGTTAAATTGTCCCCCTCCCAGCAGAGACCTCTGGTAGAGTTCTGAGTCCTTGACTGTATACTCTGTTTTGTGGCCTTCTTGATAGATCTCATTCCCGTCCATGCCACTGTCTCTCTGATTCTCTCCTACAGGCTGCCAGTCACCATTCACACCCATTCTCAGTGTCCAAAAGCACCCTTCACTCTGTCTCCTCAGATGCTCTTCCCAGTATTTTCTGGGATGCTTCACTGAGACCTTCATACAGTTGCAGAGAACAACGAAGTCTTGCTATAGATTAGAAGGTAGAGATCAATTAACAAAGAGGCTCTGCAAACACATTAATCTCTGCTCTGCTCTAAATCAAATGCTTTTCCAATATTCAGGTGCAAACAAAAATGAAAGAGGACATGGCAGGGGTAGGGAGGAGCTCAAGAAACTGAAATCATCTTCTGCAAGAGTTTTGTGAGCAACCGCATCATCCTACAAGATCCCAACTTCCTGTAGACTGCACAGGAGTCCCCCTTTACCTTCTGCATTCTTTGTAAGAAACGATTACAGAAGTCCTGTACTCGTTGAACAGAGACTTCATCCAGAGACAACACATCGTGTTCCTCATCTGGTGTGTGGAATATAGCCAGAGCTGGCAGCTGGGACTTCTTCAGTTTGAAGAATGACACTACTCGTTCATTGCTCTTCAAATTGCTGTCTACCAGGATAAAGAGAATCTGTGATGGCAATAGGAGAGGAAACGTGAGCAAAACAGAAACTGAGACAGAGAGAACAGATCCCCAAATAGTGATCATATGAAGATTAATAGTGGTATTTTTATAAAGAGTTAGAGAAAACCTACCATGGTCAGTTAAGAAAATACTTTCTTGTGCCACTCTCTAACTGCTTCACGCAGTGCATTTTTCTGTATTTTTTTAAGTCCAGACTCACACTACCAAACAAAATGTCTTCTGTCACCTTCTTTAAAAATATACCTACAGTATGGCAGGAAGGCAGTCTCCACTTCTATTCTCTTAATAGATGAGAAACAAGATGCCTTTTATCTTAGTAACATATGTAAATGAAGCCGACTCCTCTATTTGCATGTTATTTAGGTAAGATGCTCACATCCATGCAAGACCCAAAGCACAGAGTAAAAAGGCATTTTGGTGTGTGGAGAATCAAACTCAATTGCAAGCAGGTGGGAGTGAAGTATAGGGCAGCAGGAGCTTGCAAGGATAAAACCACAGAAGTACCAAACACAAAGGACATATTTAAGTGAGCTGCAGTGAACAGAAATTGGGAAACAGAAGGTTTTGGCAAGACACCAATGTCCATACAGCCCAGCTTAGAGGAGGGTTGTTCAAACCTGGGCAGAGAAGTCCAGCAATGAACAAGCCAGGATGAGACAGACATACACTTTTCTAGACTCAGGAACAGTCTAGGAAAGCAAGATCAAAACAGGGATTAGGATTCTGCTGGGATAATTCAATAGTACAGATTTATCGGAATTGGTGACCAGCTCCATGATTTTATTTTAAGAGTAAATTTCAACTGAGATCTTACAAGTCCAGTAGGAATTGGTACAAATTTAAAATTTTGGAATCTGAAAGATTACCAGTAAATAGAGAGCTATCTTAAAAATCTTTGTTAAAATTATCTGTTAATACTAAACACAAACAGTATGTATAGATTTTATAAAAGAAAATAAATACAGCAATTGCATAATTTAATCAGTGACTGATTAATAGAATACCTTGGCAGGTGACATTCAAGTCAATGAAACAAACATCCAGCTCACATGTGTCATTTTATCTTCTCTTTATCCTAGCATATTCACTATACCTATCCATAGTCATGGTTATGACTTAACTTACACATGAAAAAATAATTTTAAAAAAGAAAAGCAATGCAACGTGAAGATGATGTGCCCAACTCCCAGACTGTGACTCATTTTTTCTTTCTTCTCAATCAAGGACATTCAAGTTAGTTCAAAACGTCTTTCTTCTCTAAAAACAAACTTGGCAAATATCAGATTCTTTATTAAATTTATGTTCTATAAAAAGCCATATATAACTGAAATCTTTCCTAGGCATCAGCCTATGGGAAGGAGGGATAGTTAAGCTGATGTAAGGTTTAACTGCAGTGAATCACCGCAACACAGAAACAGGAACATTTTCACTGGATGTGTGATATTTACCTCTTGCAATCTCTCTTACAAAAGCCAACTGTGCCCCAAGGGCAACAAGTTAGTGAGCAGACAGGTTGTGGGGAACTTCGCACAGAGTGCCAAATCCATCTTTTTGCAGGATAAAACACCAAGCTGGAGAAGGGTTAATCTAAGGTTCACAGGTCTAAGGACATGATCTAAGAGGCTTTCAGCTGGAGCAGCAATACTTATGTTTTAGGGCTCCTCTTCCAACTTGCAAACTGGAAACAGGAGCTGGTGTTGGAGGGAAGAACTTTCAGAGGGTTGGAACAGGAAAAGGTATCACATTTTTACCAGTTCATTCATCAGATTTTGGGTTTCTCTATTTAAGACTCACTAGTCAACAACAGTTTCTTAATCAAATGTTAAACAATTTAATCAAGAAAAGCATCTAGAAAACCTAGGATTTTACATGTCATCACTTTCTATACAAAACCTCTTTCACCTTTAAAACAGATGAATAGGATTTTTAAATGGTAATATAAAGAAATGTTAGTCAGCATTCTTCACTTTATCGAGCTTCCAGCCTTTGTTTAAAAATCCCAGAACTAAAAAGCTGTACATATTTTGTCCTTGAATGCTAAGAACAGAGTAAGAATGAAAGAACAAAAAGGTTGGGGTTTAGAACTCCAAACACCGTCTTCCTTACAGAAAAAACCAAAAACCACACAAACAACAGGCCCCTCAGCTAGAAAGCCTGAGATAACATCATTCATAGTTCCTGACTTGGATCTCTTTAATGACTCACATATGGTTCAAGGAGTTACAGG
The DNA here is from genome assembly GCF_000710305.1 of Buceros rhinoceros silvestris. Lineage (NCBI taxonomy): Eukaryota > Metazoa > Chordata > Aves > Bucerotiformes > Bucerotidae > Buceros > Buceros rhinoceros. Next base: position 11,519 of record NW_010391176.1, on the reverse strand, counting down.
GTGCCAAAGCACAGCCAAAGTCTCTTCCCCCCTCTTATATTCCAAAATTACAGGAGAGATGGAAATTGCATTTGTCCACTGCTGCTTGAAAGAAGACACCTTAATGCTTATCACACATGTTTTAGAATGACACATTCCCGGTAGGTGCTCTGATATGGGATGAATCCTCCTTCAGCAAAAGGACAAGCCATGCATCCTATGCTGGAGATGTACTCCCAAGGTCCTACCAAGGCCCACGTGGCCTCAAAGTCACACCTGTGAGGCAGTCTGTAAGGTGTGTTGGTACTGAGGCCACAAGCACTGGAAGCCTGGTCTCCTCAGCAGCTGGAAACTGAGCAGGTTTCCCAATGGGGACATTTCCTCGATAGATGCCACCTGGTGGAACAGGCATTTTCTCATGAGGAATTTATTTCGTTCAGAGATTCCCAGCCAGCTCTAATTATAAAGAATGAATACATGATCATGCAAAATTATACTGACCATGAGACAAGATTCACCTAGCCTAACTTCTGTCATCTATATCTTAAGTCTTGTCTCGTTCAGTCATCTAGGTAACCTGTACAATAAACAGTGACAGACACTTTATTCCATATATTTTAGAAGGGATGGAAGGATATGCCTGTCCTTCTCTATAATTGCTGAAAAGAGCCTAAAGACTTTGCTCAGACAACTTACCAAAGCTATAATTCACCAAAACAAATCCCACTTACGATGCCAACTCTCACGTCACTGCTAGAAACCAGGTAGTTACATCCCAAACAGAAAGTTCATTTTCTATTTCATGCTATCCTGTACAATGGCCTTTTTTTTCATTCTGAAATTATTTCCATGAATTTGTTTCATTTTGTAACAAACTTCTTGCCTGTGTTCAGAGGTCTTCTGCTACTGACAGTGAAGGATCTCCTGCATGGATGAGGAACTCCTGACACAAATTCTTCCCTCAATATATGGTATTATCTGTCCACTGTCACTTGCAATAAGCTCTCTTTCAGAAAATTTTGTACACTGGTGTCTCGACAACTAGATTCCGAGCCCAGTGCTTTTAGAACATCGCATTCCTAGTAAATACTAAAATATGGAACTATGTTATTGCCCAAGCAATTAAAGTTAATTGAAAATAGTGTTGCCATGGTACAAACCAATGACTGTTGCTTAGTTTTCTCTAATGAAGATAAACAGGAAGGATGACCAAGCCTTATATCCATTGTTTGACTTTGAAATTCATGTAGCTGCAACCATAATTCTTTGAGGAGACTGTATAACCAAAAAGATCAAATTCTAAAGTTGAGCAATTTCTTACATAGCTTACATAGTAAATCAAAGCAAAATGGAAACATCAGTCATGGATTTTAAAAAAAGCAAGCTATAAAAACAACTTTATTGCAGATATTTGTTAAGTGACATAGACAATCCATATTTACAGACTCCTCTGTTTATGGCTAAAAGAGGCATCTATAAATATTGCCTCTCTCAGTTCTGGAGCAATCAATGTCTGACAAGAAAAATAAGAAGTGTATAAATGACTGTCTGCAAAAGAAAGAGCACTGTCCTTTCCTTTCCATGAAGGAACTCCTGAAGGACTTTCAGGAGTTTCTTAGAATCCATTTCTAAATGATCCTACATATACATTAAAAGGGACTTTGCAAACATCTCTATCCAAAACCATTTTGATATTATATAGTTATACCAGTGCAGCGAGAGCTGCTTTTGATATTCCAAACATCATCTTATTCAAACTTCTGCAAACACCCATGAGGTTCATCAGCTCTAACTGTCATATTATACTCTGATACTGTGTAAAGAAAACTGAAGATGCTTATGCTAGTTTGGCCTAGCAACACAAACCCTGACATTCCCTTTCCAGTAGAAAGCCTGGACTCTTGGCAGTACTTTCTCAAATAAGAACATATTTGATTGTAGTGGGAGACTTCCAAGAAGGCTGGTGGATTCAATTCTGCAGCTGCAGTGCTCTTGAGCTCTGTTCACTGTTACCCACCCGTAATTGTTTCTTAAAGTCTGCTAGAAAAGTACCATATTTCTTCTTACTCTTGCCAGCTCTTGCTGGCTGAGCATAATCTAACAATTGCATTTCCCTCTCCAGCATTTTATAGCCCCCAAGTTCCACGATAACATCTGAGGAATCTAGACTGCCTTCAGACACTCACTGCTGCTCAGGGTGCAGTTCAGGCTGTTTTCAAATAAAAGTCCTCATCATACAGCCTCGTGGATCCTCCAGAAGAAAATCTTAGCTTCCTCTTAGGCAAAAACGAAAATATCATAAAGCAGAGATGAAGGGAACTTAAACCAGGAACTGGCAGGTGGATCACTTCTTCATGATGCCATTAATGGTTGGACTCAATGATCTGAAGGGTCTTTTCCAACCTAGATGATGCTATGATTCTATGACTTTCTTCACACTTTCACTTCATCTCTCCATCAAGCCAGGCAATGAGTTTCTCTTCTCCCTCCAGATGGTGATGACAATGACAAGGACTCCTCTTCCCTCGGAGTGCAGCAGAAATGCGTGAAAAGATCAGTGCCCCTTCTCCTGCTTAGGAACCCTCTCAGGGCTCAGTTTGTGTTCTGTACTGGCTTTTAGAGAAGTTGCAACACAGGCCAAGAGTCCCCACTCTGTTCTGTCACTCTGCAATCACTGTAAAGCACTGCTGGATGCAGTGATACATGCTCGCAGGGAGCCTCAACACCTCTCCACTGCCCAGCAATGATGCCTTACTCAAACCACTGAAAGCACTAACCCTGCAGCACAAACAAGTCTTTCACACCAGCCCACAGGCTATGAATTATTCACTGGTAATCCTGAAATTAATTCAAGAATCTTGCAATTATTCACAGACAATCTGCAAACTGCAAAAAGGCAAAATCTACTCAATATTTACTTGTTTTGAAGTAAACCTGAGTTAACTTGGTAGTCCTGATAACAAATAATTCCACTTAGGAAAACTGGTCAACAGAGATTTCCATGGTGTTGTGCAGTGGCTGCTTCTGATTCTCAAACTAATTCATGTCTTTCTACATGACAGAGCAATGGAGACAAACCTAAGTGGGCATATTGCTCTGCTTACTCCTTAATATTCAGATTTCAGACTCAAACAGTGGGATCCTAGCTTGCTCTTACTGCTTTGTAAGAGGGCAGTCCAAATCATTTACTCCTCAGAGTACATCTCCTTTGGGAAAAACAACTTACTGGACTCTACGTCTCTATATCTACAGTATTGCTGCAGTAAAGTGGAAATAATTAATCAATCTCCCACATCTTTCATCTCTGTATTTTACTCTGACAAACTTCTAGACTGATTTGGTGGGAAACTTGCCTGCAAGAATTAAAAAAAAAAGTTATATTTGGCTTGCTGGCAATGCATAAATTATCTTCAGTACAACATTTTATCCAAAGTTTTGTGAAGTAGTTCTAGGAAAATTATTCACATTTTCTCATATCTAGGCATGTCACATGAAGAGAAAACCAGCTGCAGCTGCATCAGCAAAGGATAGTGATGCTAAACAGTAATGTGTTGTGTTAGAAGAGTTAGGTGCTTGAGGGAAACCTGTATCAGACTCTGCTGCTCACATAGGACAGGGATAGTGGTGTCAATGTAGCACACATCTCCCACGAGACGGCTGGAATTTTTCAGATAAATGAGTTTTCTTTTATCGCTATATATTCATCAAAACAAAACACTTTCAACTTCAGTGCATGGTTTCTGCCTGGTGTTTTGCAAATGGGTGGGACAGATGACAAGGTCCAAAGCAGTCCTGCCATAAACAAGTCTCAAAACTTTTGAGGGTGCACTGTTTTGAAGTGGCCTCTCCATTTGAAGATGAGGATATACTTGATTTTTAATCTGCCACACAGACAGATGCATGCACATGTTCTTGTTCTCAAACCCCAACTCTTTCCAGCTCCACACTTCTCCCAGAAAGAACTCTTCCACAGCCCATCAGCTCAGCCTTCCCCACTGCAGTGACCTTCTGCCCCCTCTCCTATCTGCTGTTCTCCCTTGCCTCCAATGCCCTTCTGTTTCTCCCAGTCCTCCTTTGCTCACCCGTTCCTTCCTCTGTTACCCAGACACGAATTCCCCTGTAATCCAGCTAGTGGCAGAGAATCAGCCATGGGATGATTTCCTATTTGGGGAACTATGCCCATAGAAGGGTGGGAACCAGGTGAAATTTCTCTGAAAGGCCATGTCTATCCCAACACCTTAGAGTGGGAAATCTGACAAACCAATTTGCAACGCCTTTAAAATAGCCATTTCCCCGGGATCCAACCAGAAGGCTAAGGGTTAAGAAGCACCACGACATTAATTGTTATCTGGTCACTTATATAATGCTCCTTGGCATCTTGCAGGCTGTATGTACAAAAACACCTCTCACACCAATGGAATGCAACCATCGTCAGACTGAAGTCCAGCAGCAGCTGTTTGTCATCTTCCAGCACAAGGGAACAAAACTGGAGCAGAAGCAAGAAAGTACATAATGTCCCACTGAGGGACCAGAGGAGCAGGATACAGAGGATATTTTCCCCACGAGGAGGCAAACCGGCAAAAGGCAAACAGATACAACCCCTTCTCTTAATTACCCAGCTAATCCTCTTTTCCTGTCACTTGGCCTTTGCTCCCCTAATGCACAGAGAAGGAGATTATGCCCTCCCCATCCATGGGAGAAATCACTGTTTTCCCTTTTTTCTCCCTAATGTCTTCCCTTCCGCTCTGTCTGGACTTACCTTCCCCTTGAAGATCTCTGCTGCCGCCCGATATGTGCGCATTCGGTTGGGGTGCTTTGGGGACATCTTGTCTGTGATCAGGAGAAGGTTAAGCTGGAGCGAACTCTCCATCACACCTATTGCTGTCTGCCGAAAATACGGCCACCACAGAGAGAGAAACACACACAGACAAGGAGACTGAGAACACTCGATCTGCATTGGATGTAGTGCCAGCAGGACATCAGTCCTCATGTCTCAGCTGAGATTTTTTTGCAAATCAGCTTCACAAGCAGGACAGCTTTCTTTAAACCATGAGGGATCCAATCTGGGTTCTTTGTGGAAGCACTTAACCTTCTGGCTTTTCTCATTCCTGAGATGAGAGTCCACAAGATGAAGACCACAAGGGTTCATCAGCGGCCTCAGGATAGCCAGTGACTAGGCAGAAGGACTGACTGGATACAGCAATCCGAAGTCTAGAGGAGTAAGGAAGTGGAGAGGGAAGGCCAGCAAACACTGAACATAAGAATGCCCTGAATTACTGAGGTCCAGCAGCCAGCTGAAGTGGAAGCAAGAAAGAGGGAAGGATTTGTGGTGTCATTGTTGGTGTCTCCCCTTATTCCCCTTCTTTAGCGTTAAGCTGTATGTAGGATGCGGATGAATTTAGCGTTTCAGCAACCCCAGGGCCTGGACATTCCAGAGTGCTGAGGGTTAAAATTGCCTCTGTAGTCTCATACACAGAGAAGATCTGGAGCCGACTGCCCCTCATTCCCTGGGCGAGGGCCAAGCAGGCAGTACACACTGACCCTCTGTGAGGAGACAGGGCTGGCACTGCCCAAGAAGCCACCACACCACCTCCAGGCACTCACTCACTCACTCATCATCTTGCTTTTCCTTCTGACCGCTTCCTGCAGCCCTGCAGCCTCTCCCTCAAACTAAACAGCACCTGGGCCAGACCTGCTGCCTCCTCCATGCCACTGAAACCACGGAGGAGCAAACTGTGCAGCTCCCTGCCAGCAGGAGAAGAAAGTTTCCACACACTCCAGAAGTAAAAAGGAAGGGGTCAGTGAGTGCATGCTGGCAAGGGCCACGTACTGCAAAGCATCTAGTATTCGGCAGTGGGGACTCTGCTATTAGTCTAATGTTTATCAGATTATTTTGTATCCCTTCACTTCTCTGGTGGTGTGCAGATGTAGCAGGGCAGAGTAGAGAGGATGCAAACCAAAGCTGGAGAGCATTAGAAGACTTCATGGGAACAGACGGGGCTGCAGGTGAGGGTGAAGCCAGCACCAAGGGCCATAACAAGGCTGGACTGAGAGTAGAGAGGGCTGAACAGCAGTTCCTCTGGCAGCTCCACACATGGGTGTGCCTGCCCACACAGCCTTGAGCAAGAGTAATCAGCAGAGCTCATCAACATGGCCAGGTCACATCTGACTCTACTGGAAAGCCCACAGGGTAAGTATTGCCTAAAAATGCCTAAAGAATGTGGGAGAAACAGTAAGGGCCCCAAGGATGGGGAGAGAAACTCCTGGCAGCACTCAGTGCGATCGGCATGACCCCAGCCCCTGCTGACCAGCAGCATTCTTTGATGTAAACAGCACACGCACTGGGAGTAAATATTTACAAGAAAGCCAAGCTACACTGGCGGAGCTGGGAGGGCTTTGGGTCAGAGACAGCGGGAGGCACCGCTGTTCACTGCAACACCTTGATAGGACTCCAGAGGGTCCAGAAAAAAAAAAAAAAAACTGGAACAACATCCGTACTGCCAGTCAGGATGGAAGTGACCAGCTGAACAGCTCAGGACTTCTCGGTCAGAGAGACAGCCTGGGTGCCAAACAGGATGTCATGGATCAAGGGCCCAAAGCATCAGCAGAAATGCATGAAGAAGTAGCCATGATCTACTGAATTGCCAAAAAATGCGGTGGAGGCTCCGAGGGTTCAGAAGGCTTGGGCAACTACAAAGATAACAAGAACATCCTGACTAACATGACTTGTTCTCAAAGGGCTGCGAAGATGGTGGGGTAGGATACAGCTTTTCTGTCCCCAGAAATGTGATTTTGAAAGGCATTTTTCACATCCCTTATCAAGATGAAAAAACAAATCCACTTTTTTTTTCTTCTTTTTTTAGGAAAAAACAGAATTTCTGCAGTGTTTAATTCTGTAAACAAAAAGTTGCATTTCCAAAATTAAACGCTCTCTCAACTGGTGGGCTGTACACGAAGTGGGAAATGTGTCAGCTGATTCTTGGCATCAGTTGAGAAGGTATAGCTTTGAAACAAGCTGGGCCATTCTCCTTTGGTTAAACTGAGCCTGGTCAGCATCGCTGTAGCCATCCAGAAGTCCGCAGAAGACCCCATCACCAATGATAAAGTCTCAGCCTTGTGGTTATCAGGCCTTCTAAGACCTACTGACTTCACAGCAATAAGCCCAGTGAACTGCTAGGATTTCCGAGAAACGTAAATCCTTGGTCACTCTCTATAGTGGTAGGAGCACTGGGACCCTGCCACTGCCAGTCAGATTAGTGAGCTAATGAAGATGGCCAACATGGAAGGATCCTACGTCTGATTTTTTTGTTGTTGATGAACTGGTGAATTCTGGAATAAGGGATGGTGGGGATGGGAAAAATTTTGCTTGGAGAGTTTCCAATCAGCTCTTGAATATGCCTTTAAATAGCTGGGTTTATGTCAAGCCCTATGTGCTGCATGGTGAAGAAAAGCCTTCCTTCTTGGCTTAGGTAACTTGAGTTTCCATCTTTCTAAAGGCTTCTCAACCAAAGACAGGGGATCCTGGCTGAACAGGGTTTGAAGGCATGGTGCAATGTGGCAAATGCCCATGGGAGGAAGCAGCATTGCTAGCAGGAGTGGAAAGCTAAAGGAACTGCCATGTCTCCCTTCCTCTCCCCATCCCACTTGCACACTCCAGCACAGCATTGGCTTCCAGTCCTCATATGGAGTAGCAGTGAAGAGCTGAGTGGCTTCCCTAACCCCCTCCAGACAATTGCCACAACCACTGCACACATCTAGTTATGCAAACTCTTGGACACCCATGAGCAGTAGGCCAAGTGCCAGGATGAGGGCTGCAGGGAGCTGGTAATTACCACAGGGTTGTACTCTGTCACCAGGCGAAGCTCGTTCATCCGAATAAAACGTGTCATCTTCTCAGCATCAACATCTTTGTTGTTCATATCCAGATCCCGTCGGTCATTGTCTACCTGAAGACACGCAAAGACACTTACAGTCACAGCTGTCCTCTCCTCTCCTCTCCTCTCAGCACCACCTCCAGAGGCATTGATGGCACTCACTCATGGAGACAACCAAGCCCTGGGACACCACCATCCTCTCCCCAAACACCATGTAATCCCTACTTCTGCAGGCCCAGCATCTACAGAGTACAGCCTGCACTTCGAGATAAGGATCTTCCACCCTCCTTCAATTTCCTAAGGACAAGGTAAACTCCTGGCATATCAGAAATCAGCGAGGACTCCAGACATCCCTACAGTATCAGCTCCTGAAGCACTGGAGACAGGGAGGATTAGCTGATAAACTATCCTAGGCACTGTGGAGAGAGATCATTAAATAGCCTAACTCCTCACATCAACTCTGGCTCTACATCCCTTTTTAAAATCTTCATCTGCTCATTCTTTTTCCTCTACAAATGTTTATTATGTCAAAAAATAAACATTGGCATGGGCCTGTATGGATTTCCTGGAAACATTATGCAAGCAGGAAATCTCTCCAATAAAAAGAGGATATTTTTTCCAGAAAAAAATAAAAAGAAGAAAAAAAAAATCAAACCCAGCACATTTTAGCTTTAGAGGAAAATCCATCCTGCCACACATCTCCCCACACTCCCCCTCCCACCACCACCACCAAAATGATGTGATTCTATTGACATTTTCATGACTGGTAAACAGAAAAAAAGCAGGCAACCATTAAGCCACCTGAAGAGACAGTTGTTGTGCAGTACTACCACAGGACGTGACTGAGTTGAGCTATAAGGACGCTGGGCTCTGACACATAACAGGATTAAAGTTTGAAGGCCTTTGATACACATGTTGAATGAGGTTCTCGGGGCTGAGGAAACGTCCATGTGCACACCCCAAATTTTATCCTCTGCACCTGTACAACCTCTGAAAGTGCTTGTGTTGGTTTTTCCAGTGGTGTGCAGACATCTAAAGCCATTTTTGCTGTTCTGCGGTCATCAGCAAGGTCTTTGATCTGGTAGAGGGCCACAGCACTCTGTCTGGCAACCCAAACTAGTGCTTTTCAGACTGTGCAGCCTGATTCCTCTGGCAGGTTCTTCTCCTGCCTAAAATGAAAGGGCAGCTCTACTCAAGTAATGGAGATCAGGACACTGCAACACCTGGGTGGGTGAGATCAGACAGACCTTGGAAATCAATCTAAAGCATCCTGGACTCCACAGAAAGTCTTCTCTTGACTATCCTGTGCTTCTGGAAACACCCGCTTTCCATTTTGGCATAATAACATTTTAAATCTGCACTCAACAATTATGATTTTAAGAAAATAAGGCTGGAAAATAACCTGCTTCTAATAGTTTAAGCTCTAGTCAAAATGTCTTTATTGATTCATATAATTAGCTTGTTAGTATCTGTTAATTAGGTTCTTTTTAGGTCTATCAGGCCAAATTCCTCACTAGAATAAATCAGTTTTCCTCCACTATGTGCAAAGATGTCTACCAGTTGACAGCAGCCCCTCCTACTACTGTAATTATGGTTCAAACTTCTGAGCACCTTAAGTGTTTCATAATCTGTAAAAGCAAAGAAAAAATGAGTTTATGCCTCTGATTCACTGCTATCCTGGTCATGCATCTTGGTATTCGTCAAATGAGTGTTTGAATCCAAGTTCCTGTGTCAATTCTTTTTTCTTTTCTTTTTCATCTCTGACCTCTTACTCCTACACACTATTCCGCATAGAATAAAAGGAAAAATAATGTGTCTGAATAACTTCAGAAAAACTGACAATTAGACAAGTGAATTCTCAACCGCACTTCAACATGATTAGTGTGTTATTTTCTTGGTTGTTTTTTTTTTCTCCCCTATTAAACAGAGTTTATCTCCAAAAACTGGACTGTGAACAAAGAATATTCAATATCATCCAAATTCCAACAATCCAGACACTTTTTTTTTTATCAAACATCCTCCCAATGCAGTCATCCTCGCTATCTGCCACAGCACAAAAAGAAAGGATCTTTTCAGTACTTTTGGAAAACAACCACCATGACTAAGAACCCAAACTGAGATGGGTGTTGCTTCAGATTGCAACATAGCGACTAAAAGGTTAAACAGAAGGACCTGCCTACCTATTGCTCATTCTTAGATCACTCTCTTTTAGTTATTTGGATAATGGCAGTGATAAACACGGTGCAGGAAATGTTGAGAAAGAAAAGGGGACAAACTGGCTTTGTTCAATCTTTGTGCAACCTGGACCTAGAACTTAGCCAAGCTTCCACATTCAGTTTCCCTAGCACACACGGTGTATCCCAGTTCCCCCTGCCTCCATGTGCTTAGAGCACGATGACACAGCAGACTTCATTGGCATCTCCATTACCTAGAGTCTCTACCCTCCACAGATACACCTCTCTCCAGTTTTCAAGTGTTTCCCCGGAGGCAGCTGCCTGGGGGCAGCCACAGCTCTCTCCGCGTAGCTCCCTGGGTCTTCTCACCTGTGTGAGAAGGCATAACCAGTAGAATAATCACTCTTAACTTTTGTCGGTACTCTTGAAGCAAGCGCATGGTCCTTTCCAACACTGCCTCCCTAAATTCCAGCAAAAAAAAAAGAGCAAATTCCAAATACAGTGAGGCACCAGCACTTAGTGCTGGAGTCAACAAAGATACGATCTTGCACCATCCCTAAGAAACTGCAAAGTAACATTTTTAACGTGCTCATGCCCAAAGCATATTTAAGGGAATAACTCTGCAAACCACAGTGTAGGAAACAAAAAAGAGCGTTTGGGTTTTCTTTTGGTGGCAGAGCATCTGTAACTGCAGAGACACAGTCACAATGGAAAAGTTATGCAGCCAGGAAGACAGCTTTGCCTGCCTGAAGTGACACTTGGCAAGATTTGATAGCAAGCCTGCTGTGTTGATCCATTGTAGCATGGCCTCTAGATGCTTTTCATGAGTCTCAGGAGCCTTTCCAAAACCACGGAAAACCCATCCAAGTCCACTGAGCTCCAGACAGGTTGCTTAGAAACACAGACATCGTTCTTTGCAAAGCACTCGGTGCTGGCCTAGATCCATATAGGGCAAATACTTAAAATGGAGAACCTCATCAGGTGTAATAAATGTTGCATGTCTCAGTAATGGGCATTCTGAAAAAAAAAAAGAAAAACAGAAGACTTCTTCGGAGCAGGAGGCTCTACAGATACACTTTTAGATGGGCAGGCAGAGTGACTGTCAATGGTGGGTTTGCTCTAAAGTGAGATGACCAGCTTTGCTCTTCTTTATCATTGCTACCCAGAGATTTTGCTTCTTCTGCACCATGACTGCGGGTAGTTTTCAAGCCCTTGCCTTAGAGCCTCTCTCACCAAAACCAGCGGGCAGGGGCATCCCTAAAACAGAGCCTGAATTTTGTAGATGGGCAGGCAGAGTGACTGTCAATGGTGGGTTTGCTCTAAAGTGAGATGACCAGCTTTGCTCTTCTTTATCATTGCTACCCAGAGATTTTGCTTCTTCTGCACCATGACTGCGGGTAGTTTTCAAGCCCTTGCCTTAGAGCCTCTCTCACCAAAACCAGCGGGCAGGGGCATCCCTAAAACAGAGCCTGAATTTTGTACACACAGCTTT
>NW_010391175.1:103521-103885 GCF_000710305.1 Buceros rhinoceros silvestris | reverse complement strand
ATAATCCTTTATAACAATATTATATTTTTAAAGTTTGAGTTATATAGTGACACTTTTGTTTATGATTGTTCTATTCCCTTTGGAACCGGAAAAATATCAGTGGAAATATCTGTCATTTCCAAAATTCAATGTCTAAGTCTATTTCTTCTCAGGTCAATTGCTGACATCTAGATATTCAAATTTAGGTGTTTACAAAAAAAAATCAAATATGTTTCAGTACAATAATCATTCAGGAAAGCAACTACATACTTTATATCTGTAATTACTGTGTACCTTGAAAATAATTAAAAGTGGAATACATATATCAGTATCCATTTTATTTGGTCAGTGTATCTCATAATATGGTAATATAATAAAGTGTATT
>NW_010391175.1:102323-103389 GCF_000710305.1 Buceros rhinoceros silvestris | reverse complement strand
TCATAGTATCATAATATGGTATAATATATTACGTATCTAGATAGGTTTATCAAGGATGACAAACACTAAGCGACCTAACTGGAAAGTAATCAGACATTTATTATCATCAGTTTTATTAATTTGTTAACTGATAATCCTTTCTTGTGAATTTTCCATTTCTAACTCTGCAGGAGATCAAGTTACATGATTTTAAACTATGACAACACTCCATATTTAAAAATTAATTCATTTTCTGTTAGTCGTAGCAGAGATTCCACCTCTTCATTTCAACAATTTTCAATTAAATATATTAATTTATGATAGATACTTGACTAGACTAAGAAGATTTGTGTCTGAGATTTCACAGTTTTCGGCCTTTTAAAGTAAAAAATACTGGGTTTTTTCTGTTTGTTTTGTATTGTCAGGGGTTTTTTACATTTCTCAAAAACCAGATTGGAAAATCAGGTTCTATTTCACTAAGTTGACATCAGTTCTGCACACAGTCTTTGCCACAGTACTAGTTATATTTACCAGCTATATTTACTGCTTTTCAAAATGACCTGTTTCCTGTATTTTACAAGAGAATTGAAGATACTAGGAAAATAACTATCTTCAGACATTAGTCACAATGATTTGAGGATATGGTAATAAAACTGTCTCTGAGGTTTTTTTCCTTCTCATTTGCAGCACTGCTCAAGACCAATCGTGAAAGAGATTACACATAGGTAGAGGAAATACAAGATGATAATTTGAAGAGATCAGGCACCCTCAGTAGAGAGCAGAATAAAGAAACTGGGATGGGAAAGCCATAAAGGTATAAACCACTGACAAACTGTCTTAATCTTTCCTCCCAACAGAGAAGAGAGAAGAAGATTTTCAGTAATTTCTAATGACTAGAAGGGAAACACATATAAAAATGTTCACACAAAGTTCTCATCTGTTGTTCTAAAGAGCTTTGACCCAACAAAACTGATACAGAATTTGATGTATTTTCTGAAGTCTGTCATAGCTGTGAGGAATGTAGAACAAGTAACATCTTGCCTTTATATGGTTGCTAAACAGCTTTTTTCACTTACTGTCCCTACAC
>NW_010391175.1:99631-102242 GCF_000710305.1 Buceros rhinoceros silvestris | reverse complement strand
CACGTGACCAGCTACTAGGGTGCATTCTTGTCTTTCCTCCTTTCAGTGACTCACTCAGAAAACCTTTTAGAAAAGCTGTGTTACAAAGAAATTGTATTTTTAATATTTATATGCTTTGTTAAATGTCAGATTGAACATTCACAATTGCTATAATGGAAAATTGTGGAGTGGATCTTAATTATTTCAGTAAGATCCCACAGATCACTTTTGTAGATAAAATCAGCTAATAAGAATTTCTAAAGATTCAAATGTGTCTTGCTCTATAACAGGAAGAGCAACTCTAGAAAAATATGAAAAAAATATGTTTCTGTGTAGAATATTGTTACAGTTCACATAAACCAAATGTGAAGAGAAGGTGAATGGTGTGATTAGCTGCCTCCTTCATACATCCTGACTGCAGTAATAATCTTCTGCAACAGTTTACCTCTGCCAGCTCAAAACCCTACAAAATTCCTTGCACAATGGAGATGGAGAAAAGGAGCAGCAATTAGATACACTGTTTAGTTTGCGCTCTGAATCACGAGTTAAAGATTCCTTTCACTACCTAAGAGGAGGCACAAATTTATGCATGTTTAGTAATTTATTATTATTTATGTTGAATGAGCAACCCCTCCAGGACTCCTGTTCTTGGCAGGTCCCAGCCACCCCGTGCCCGGGTCTGTGATGTCTGGAGGTAGAGCAGCGACTCTTTCACGGGCACCCCCTTGCCGTGGGGAAAGAGCTTGTGTGCCCTTGTGAGGTTGAGAGCTGTGCTGGTGGTGGCATGTGCCTCCGGTGGGGTCTCCCAAGCCAGACAGGTCTCGGCTGAAGGGTCAGACAAAGTGTGTCCATGGGCAGGATGGGCTCACTAGCCTTCGGGCAGCCATCCTAGGAGAAGGACAACTCTGACTCCAAACCCGGGCAGATGGAGCTCGTTTAGCCTTGTAAGGCATCCATCATCTAAGAGAAGAATACGCTAACCAAACCTATGACCCAAGGACTTCGCTGTCACCGTCCAAGCTCGCTAGGCCCTGGCAGATGAACCTCAGGTGTCAAGGGTGGAGCCAGTTCCGCGCATGCTGCACCTCACCTAAAAAATCCACCGTGCAGGCGCGAAGGGTGAACTCATTGCTTGCAGTGAGCGTGGGAAAAGCCCTTCCCAGATCTTCGTTCACGAAGCCAAGCCATGATGATGATGATGATGATGATGAATGAACAATGAATGATAGCCCCTGAAATATGCTTTTCTGTTCTTCAGAAAGAATAAGGAATAAAGGAAACCAAGAGAGAAAGTCAGGATTTATCATTTGTTGAGTCTCTGTTCTTATTCTTAGTCCTCAAACTGTTGATAATGTCCAAAGCTTGGAAAAGGACATTGAAGTACATGGACATCTATTTTGATCCATTGTATGCGTTGTATTTTTATGAGACTGAAATCTGAGCTTTCAACAATACTCGTATCCATTTTACAATATATACACCATAGACTTCACCTCAATATTTTTATAGAAAGTAGATTTTATGGAAAACACACTAAATATTGCAGAATCCCATTCAGTACAAAAGATCATGAACCATAATAAAACTAGTAGTTTTGGTGTAAATCTTTTGTTTTGTATCAGAGGTAGGCCAGACAACTGAGCTCTTGCCTCATCTTGGCTGCGCAGTATCATTTCACAAAACACATAGTATCAAATATTTACTATCAAATTTGTATGGAAGTACCACATGCAGAAAAATGCTGTTGGGTGCATGAAAGATCAAATCCTCAGCTGGTATACGCTTGTGTTGTTTCTTTGTAACGGCTCTGAATTTATAGCAAAATGTCCGGTTTTGCAAGTACACAGGTTGGCTGGTATCGCCTTGTTGAGTTAGCATTTTTATGCCAGTCCTATGTTTTTGAAAATGAATTCCCACTCCCAACAAGATTTTCTGCTTTGTTCTGTTTTAACTGGTTGTCCCAATTTGGGCTGAAATTCCTGGTTTGGGCTGAAACTTCCTTGTTTTGAGTTCTGGACAAATAGGAATTATTCCCTGCAATACGATGACCCCGCATTTAATTGGTCAAAAGAGGGTCAGGTGCACTGTTGCGTGTTAAGGTTATAAAGTGGCACGCAGGGAGGAAGCTCTCTCTCTCTCGACTTCCGCCCCTGCACCAGAGAGCAGCTCCTCCCACGGACCTGCTCTGCCGAAGCCAGGCCTGCTAGGCCCGAGCAGGCCGCGTCCAGACTGCCGGATGCCGAGTTGAGCCGAAAGCCTAAAGGTCTGCCTGCATCCCCCGGATCGCTTGTCGAGCTCCCGGGCAGCGGCACACAGGGAGCCGAGTCCTCCCACGAACCGACCTGCGGATCGGCCAGCCCGAGAGCAGCCTGAGATCGGAACCAGGCCTGAGGTCCACACCTCCGGATCGCCTGAAATCTACAGGTTCTGAGGATATCACTGCAGTGAGTCTTCATCTAAATCGGATGAAATATTCGCTCTCCCAGCCGTTTCGTGAAGGGAGTTTCCCTGCTGTGAAAATCAGCCGACAGTCGGCCGTACACAGGGTTCCCTCCCTCCATCTCGCCGCGGGGACTGAGAGCAGCTGCCCAGAGGCTACCCGTGGCCCCCCCTTTCCCCCCCTGAAGCCGAC
>NW_010391175.1:95928-99384 GCF_000710305.1 Buceros rhinoceros silvestris | reverse complement strand
TCCCTTTTGGTTTGTAATCATATACATATAGAATATAGTTGTGTGGCTTTATTGTATATTAAAGTTTGTTTCAGCTATCCGAGCAGACAGAGGTGTGAATTTCTTCCTTTCCCTATTAAATCCCTTCCTATCAGGACAGAGGGATTCCGTTAAGGTATATCAAGGAGTGGGTACCTCGGTCCCTCGACCATTAACACTGGTGAATAAAATATTGTGTCTTTAGATGAAGAAAGTAAACACTCAGAATTATTGCTGTAGGCTTCTCAACGTGGTATAAAAAGTCAGTACTGGTTAACTGCTCACATTAATAGATTTGTCACCAGCAGCTTCTGTAAATTTATAGTAGGTGTACTTAGAATACATAAGATAGGTTATGTGACACTTGTGATGTTTCACATTGAACATGAAACTATGTGAGACAGCAAACCTAGGCCATGAGATTTAGAGGAAAACATTTTCTGGCAATCCATTTCTTTGAGCTATGAGATTAAGATTACAAATTTCATGAAATATTTAAAGCTTTTCGAGTCATTTTTGGACAATGGAGAGTTAAAAATGAACAGGTTTTTGCATTTTTTTTCTAAATTCCATATACATCTCAGGGTGACAGATATGCTTATATTCTGCAGAAATGTGCTTCTGAGTGACAGGAGCCTTGAAATGTTGTTTATGAGTTTAGCTCTGAATATCAAGGACGTGATTTAGTAGGAAGCTATCATGTTAACACCATTAATAGCATTTTCACCAACATTTATAATCCTATTCTGAATAAGACCATTTACTTCTAAAACAGACTGCACAGTGTTTCCACATCTGAGTCACTGCTTTTTCATATGCTATCAAAAGGTAAAAGTTTCCTATTAAAACAGTCATCCCCAAATAAGTAAATACATTAATTGATGAGAGTTCAGCATTATAAACATGAAGGCATATACTTTTTTGTTGTTGTTGTTGTCATTGCCAGAAATCCTGCTCGCATTTTCTATTATTAAAATGAATGTCAACACAGAGGAAAGTATGTTCCTGCTGTCACAGGGTGTATGCTTAGACTACATCTGAACATTGTTTTTCAGGGAGAAGTGTTCGATGATTTGATCACCTGTCAGACGTGTCTCTGTGAAATGTCTTGCAGAGCCTTCAGTTCTTTTTCTCTTACCATCTGTGAAGCAAAGAACAAAGCCTCCTTCCCTGTAAACTATGCTGGCAATAGAAAAAAATCACAGGCATCCTTTTGGGGCTTTTGTTGTCCAGGTGGAATTCTTGTTGCTTCCACCAAAACACACAAAATGAGTATCACAGTTTTTTTTTTTTTTACTGTTTGTTTGCAAGCCAATGTATTTCTATAATCTGCCATACATCTCATCACTATTTTTTTTTAAATTTCTTCAGAGTTTCCAAAATCCTGTACAAGGATATATCACTACAATAACTCATTACACGTTTCTGTAATGTGTTTTACGTTAAACCACTGCAGTTGGAACATCTTAATACTCCTTAAAATGGTAATTGCCAGTTGAGTTTATTGAATTGTTCTTTCAGCAGAATGGAATTTTGCATTTTAAAACTGACGATGACATTGGTTCATTCAAGACATAATAGGCTACTATTACTAATCCTGATGCTCCATGCTTCTGTATCACAGCACAGCTTGTTCAGCTTCCTGGCCAGAAGAAAGTATTTCAGCTGTATCCTCTTACAGCTTACAAAGATCTCTATAGAGAGCAGAAGAAAATAAGCATATAACCATGTTTTGCCAACCCAGTGAAAATTCTCTAAAGCAAAATTCATTTGTTCTGATATGACTAAGGGATATCTTGTTACTGTACTAATATTATTTAATAATGACACTTTTCAATAATAATTGAGTTTAATATCATGTTCATCTCTATGTTCAAGTATGTTCAAGTATCTACAGTATCTATGAAACTGATAGGTAACAAGGCCATGAAATTAACATTTATTCAATTTCTTTTCTCTTTTAGACAAACATCTAGCAAATGCACTATCCTCATCTACAGACTCATTCTGTCTGACTTCGTTAATCTCTAAATATTTATTTCAAAATATAACATTATTTCTTCTGGAACAGCATTAATTTACTCACTTTACTTTGAGGAAGGTAATCCAAATATCAATTTTTGCTGCAAATCAGATGCAAAAGGGCTAAACATCCCACCCAGGAAATCGTCAAAGTCAGTGGGTAAAGGGTTACAAGCTCTTTTTAGTGAAATTCTTTCATACAAAGCCTGTCTTAATAACCATATTCTGAAGACTAGTGATTGCTCCATATACAAGACCGCTTGATCATCAAGCACTTTCACAACAGACAGTGACTTTTTTCAGAATCTCAACCAACCTGTACAAGGTAGGTCAGTGCTGTCAAATATCAGAAGGTAAGCATAACTGGAAGAAAAGATGGAGCAATTGAAGTGTTTGGTGGTTTTGGGGTTTTTTTTGTTTGTTTGGTTGGTTTTTTTGGCAAAGGAAATGTGTCTGTCTGGGAGATTCTAGTGGTTCCAGGATTAGGCAGCATGCAAAAGAGAGTGTTCACAGAGCAGAGGCGCCTGATTGCCTTTGTGATGTTTAAGATACACAGCTAAATTTTAAAATTAATACTATGACAAATTATGTCTTTTGAGAGATCTTTCTGGGGAATTCTCTCTGGTTTCAGCAAGGGATGCTACAGCAAAGACCAAGCCATATACCTGTGCTTTCTGAATACAGAAACCTTTAGGATTTTCAAATGTAAAATCAACATTCACATAGTATTCTCTTTATTTAAATTGACTTATTAGAAATTTAAAGCAGATGAAGATGGTTTCAATGAAATGAATAAATAATTAAGGCAAATCTGTATACTTGTCAGAAATTCCATATTAAGAATTAAGAGAAGGTAGACAGCTTTCTGACAGATCTGTCTCTTTTTTATAGCTAAAGATAAAGTTACTTTTTTATGCTTGATATTCTTTTCAAGTGTACCTGATCAAACCACAAATTAAAATATGTTGCCAGGTAGCTTACACTAGTAATAATCATAACCTTTAATCACAGATAAAAAGAAAGATACAATGCTGTTTATTTAAAAAAAAAATGGTCTTGGTATAAAAGAGGAGTTATCATGCTTCAAGCAATTTTAAACATTGATTTTGACTGTGAAATACAATAACAGATTGCACTTTGCAAACTGGTCACTAGCAGTGCATTGTCAGCAGGCCTAGACAATAATCTCCAAGTGTTTTAGGACTGCTGCTGTTAATAACTGAGCTTGTTAGTTAAAAGCTGGCAATGACTTGATTATTTAAGAGGATTATTGCTATAAACTATATTTTTTTAAATATTCCAGGTTTTATTCATTAAAGGACTTTTGCTACAGAAACAGCTACATCAGGTTATGATTCTGTTTTGATGAATAACTAGAGTCCTGACCTTGCCAAAGTTTGCCAGTGGGCTCTTCCG
>NW_010391175.1:80952-95829 GCF_000710305.1 Buceros rhinoceros silvestris | reverse complement strand
TCTTCCGAAAGTACCTAAGGGAATCAAGTAATAAACTTCCATATAGGAAGTCCATATTTTCTATATGGATTCAACACACTAAGCCATCCTCAGGCAAAGATTAAATAAAGTGGATTGAGATTCTGTGGATTAGATATTTTGGAAAGAGGCGTGCTTCAAGTGCTGTGCTTGTTAGGTACTGATATCTCTCATTCCATGTTAGGCAGTGCACTTTAACCCATAGCAGATGTATTCCTCTGGATCTGGCCTTGATAGAATAAAACCATGAAGAGTCACAAAGATGATCAAAGGGCTGGAGAACCTGTCCTGTAAGGAAAGACAGAAAAAGAGAAGAGAAGATGCAGGGGAGTGAACCTTATCACAGTATTCCAGTACTTAAAGTGTAGCTACAAAGTAGTTGGAGACTCTCCTCAGAAGGAGTCACACGGAGGAGACAAGAGTTAACAAGTTGGGGTTTTTTTACAGTGAGAACAATCAATCACTGGAACAAACACCACAGGGATGGTAGGGTGAACATCCCTGGAGGTTTCAAGATGCAATTAAACAGGTTGCTAAGTAATTTCTTCTAGGGTCTGTGTTCTAAGAAAGATTGAATCGGATGATTTTTCAAAGTCTCTTCCAGCCTGAGTTGTTCTATGATTCCATGATTCTAAGACCTGACACTTTTTTTTTTTTTTTGGCTTCTTCAGCCACAACAGTTTTATTACGATTTTTTTGCTGAAGAAAAACTTTATAAAGAAGGACATTGTCTCATATATTCTCTTGCTGGTTTTATTCTTCTCCACAGGATCAAAGATGTCTTTTTTTCTTAATTTATTTTCAATGGCTGCAAAGGCCAAGATCACTGGAAGTTTTCCAATGATTCTATGACATGCTCTAGCTGTGGATTTTGGCCTTCATATTGATTATGCTCTGTGTTATGAAGCATTTTCTGGTGTATGTTTTACAAGGTGAGAAGAAAATATTTTTACAGCCTTCTGTATTTAATGTCTTTTAACAGACTGAATAGTACGTAGAAAACTAGAAAAAACAGTTTTGGCAAGTCCCATCCTGAATGTGCTGAACAGAGAGCTATTAGACTTCTGTGTGATCTTGTGGGAAGAGAATGGAGTTTTAGTGTAGATACCTTACGAATCCAAGACAGATGACCAACGGATAGTGACATGAAATTGCTTGGCTTGAACATTTCTATACCATGTTATCACCAGAAAAAAAGAACGATGACATAATCTGGAAATGCATTAAATATGAAATGAAAAAGGAAAAAATCGATCAGTAACTGCCCTGGTTTAAGATAAACAGTTATGGTTTTTGATGGACACATTGAACAGCCAGTGGTGTATTCCTCCCATGTACGTCAGCGCATCTCACTGGCTGTGGAGCTTCTGGAGGGCTCGGTGTTCCTTTAAGAATGGCGTGCAGACAGAAACTGTGCCTTTTTTCGCCCACCACTTGGACCGGATGCAACCCATCTTTTTGCCTGTGCTCAGGCCACAGTGACCGTACTGCTGCTGCCCCTAGGCTCATCTCCATGCCACCAGCCGTGAGTGTTGCCGCTGCTGCCCTCCTCCTCTCTGCCGCACTAGCCCGTGCCACCCAGCGTTGCTGCCCTTCTTTCTCCACTCTGACTGCCACTGTCGCTGCTGTCCCAGCTACCATGATTGCTGCCGTCATCTGCTTTGCTCCACAGCCCATCTGCTGCTCCAGAAAGAGGGCTCATGCTGTCACTTTGCTGGCCCTGCCTGCGCATGAAGCATCGCTGCTGCTCCCAGCCCCAGCCAGCCCTGGTCCCTGCCGGCATCATGTGCACTGCCTGGTAGCCTTTTACTGCTGTTTCCTTATTCGTGATTTAACTATCTCTGCAACGGTTTTCTAATTCTACATATACTTGTTAATCTCTTGTTTGTTTTTCTGTATATAATGTTTCTATTGTTATTAAAACTATTTTAGTTTCCCAAACTTAGCAGAGGCCTCACTAACTTTTTCTTTCTTTCTTTCTTTTTATCTCTTTTCTTAACCTTTTCTCTTGGAATGGGAGAAGGGCTAATTAGAGAGAGAGTTCATTCCATGATCGGCCAGTCTTGGCCAACCAGTGACAATAACTAAGGTCTAATAGCTGGGATAACTAAATAGAAGACAATTTGGATTTTATTCTGCCTTAAGTATGAACTTCAGTATTTGCCCTTCAGGGCTTCTGTGATCCAGAAGGTACTTTATCCTGTATTTGTCTATACATTCCTTATGCCAAAGTCTATATGAAAATAATAGGAAAGAACCTTTTCTTAAAAAAACCCCAACCCCCCCCTAAAATGCAACCAAAATTTAAAAAATATACACACACACACATTAACATGTGTGCACAGCTATCATATGGTAATAATGTAAAATGACACCTTATCTAGTTTTTTCCTCAATTATTTCCCAGAAAGCAATTCTAATTGCTGCTCAGCTGCAGTGGAACTCATGCTCAAAGAAAACCTCTCTTACTTTGTATCTTTTCATGTTGGTATTATACGCTGCTTATCAGTAACTGTGTCAGAAGTGCAGGTACATCAGCATCTGCAGCATGTTCATTCATTCTCAGAAGGACGTTGATCCTGCTTGCCAGGGCATCAAATTATCAGCATCTCTATCGCTATGTCTTTTTTCTTCCCCTTCTTCTGTTTTCTGCTCCAGGAATACAATATTAGGAAATGAAACACTGATGTTATGTCATGAATCAGCTGAAGTAATAGTAAAGTTGCAAGACTGGCAGCATTTTTAAAGTCTTGTCTTCCCGTTTTACAGGTATTTTCTCTCAAAGTAATCATAAGAATTTATAACTGGCCTGTGTATGACGATCTAAATGCCACAAGAATTGAAAATTATATTCCACATCTTGAACCTAATTAAATAAATAATAATGATAGAAATGCCTAATCATCACAACAGACCCAGAAGACCAAATTGAATATTTATTATATATTGATTATGTCTAATTTTGATGCTAGTTATTGAAAAACAAGTACAATGGGACTCCTGTGCCAACATTATACCGAAAATTTATG
Source organism: Buceros rhinoceros silvestris (assembly GCF_000710305.1). Lineage (NCBI taxonomy): Eukaryota > Metazoa > Chordata > Aves > Bucerotiformes > Bucerotidae > Buceros > Buceros rhinoceros. The sequence continues at coordinate 92,782 of NW_010391175.1, read as the reverse complement.
AGAAAACAATGAAAGGCTGTTTGAAGAGACACTGTAACATTCCTCTGATACATGATAGATGGAATGGGAAAGATAGAAACCTTCTGTTTTATTCCTAGCAAAATGGCTTTTCAACTATAATTTAAGAGTTCCGCATGACTCTGGAGTTTACCTTAAAGACGTGGGGCAGATTGGTGGGTCTTTAATACTTCAAGCCAGTTTAACGTTGCATGCTTTCTTGAGTAAACCAAATGCATAGAACAACAGAATTTCCAAGAGCCAAAATCTTTTTATGAATTGGGGGAAAACTAAAAATTAATGTAACTGGAATATCTTTATGCACTTTGAAATCTTATTGACCTCTAAATCACTAATGAAAAAACACGTGATACTCAATTTGGCAAGCAAAAAGCTTGAATAAAATTTAAAATTTAAGAAGATATGCGATAGTAATGCTAGGGGGGGTTATGCTTTCATCATCTACTACCCTTCAATATCTGGTATTTTCTTATTGGCAGAATTTTCGTGTCAATCATGACAAATATAATAAGTAAAAACTTCAATCAGAGATTATATGTGGTACTCTTAAGATACTGAGATGCTCACCAAAGTTCTAATCCTTTCTTTTTCTGAAGAAAAGTGTTTATGTAAACATGATTTTTGAAATCAATCTATCTTCATTCGTAGCTGTGATAGAAAGATTCATAAAGCACCTTTTCTTTCACCTGCAAAATCTAATCTATCACAGTATACTGATAAATATACCTAGATACATATTGCAAATGCAACTGGATATTTTGTTCCAAAATCTAATTTCAAAACTCATCGATAGCTCCATGTAAAATAATATCACATTCAATTGGAGCCAAAAAGAAGGGTGGACAGCATGAATGGAGAGAGTGTGGGTTAATAATGTGACCTTTCACTCCTTTGTCTGAGGTCAAAACCAACTGAAGCAATGCTTGAATAAGGCACATATGGTTAAAATCTATTTCAATATAAAATGTTAATTTCTTTTTTCATGTTATTTGTAAAGGTAAAAATCACATTCTGATGTAACTGTCTCTTCTTCCTGCAATGCCTCAGGACTCTGTTTTCATGTACTAGGGTATAACCACATACTTTTCAAATCAGTTCCCAAAGTAATCGCATGGAAGTGTCCTGAGAAAATATAAATCACTGAGAACCCCACTAATCTGGGGATGAAAATCCTACCTTCCATGAAATGACTACACAATATCTAAAAAGAACATGGGGAGAATCCAAAAGACACAGTTTGTTATTTGTATTAAGACAACTTTTCTGGATTATTCTCTTGTTTGTTCTTTTAAATACTTCTCTTTGGGTAGGTATTCAAGACTTTATGCAGTACTAACTCATAGGTTAGGGGGCCACTAGGTGATATTGTTCACATGCATTTTTATAAGCGAACAAATTTTCTGTTTCTTCCTGCACTGTGGGAGTAAATCAAAAAAAGGAAATATTCTGAAGATAAATTAGTTTTCTTGCTTGTTTTTCATGAGAAAAATTCTTTATACAGATTTTTTGACCACAGAAAAACCTACTCAAAGATATTTTCCTAGACAGTACCTTGTTATGTCTATAACAGCTTCTTACTCTGCTTCAGGTAGAACATTGGTGGATTGTATTACATGAATGAGCTTCCAAGAAACAGAGAATTGAGTTTGAAAATTGACTTCTGATGGTAGGTTTTATGTGATGATTGAAATAATTAGAGAAACTTTTTTATTCTATATCTATGTGTCTGGTACATAAGCCTCAGGTTTTTAGGCAAATTGTAAAACTCATGGGTGGATATGCATGGACATCATATCACAGCTTTTAGATCTATTATACATTTTCAAAAGGCATCCTGAAGAGAAGCAGAACAGTAAATTTCATCACATATGTACAAGGAAAATTGATTGTATTTTACACACGCATGAGATCAGGAGCCTATCAGGAGCTGGCAAACCCAAACATTTAGAACTTAGCAACTTGCTGGTGTGTTACACTTTTATACATACAAATCTAATGATAAATTATTAAGTTGCTATAAACAGAACCTTACAAAATACTAGGTGTGGTCAGGAAATATCAAAATACGCATGTTGAAATTTCCATTTAGAAAGTAATAATTTTTAATAATATAAGATTAACATACCACTGACATAAAAAAGAATAAGTAAATGCTTACAATGCAGTGAAGTTCTGTATTTCATTTTTACTTCCTCCTGAAGATAAATATTGATTACAACTGTGGAAAGAAACCAAAAATAAAAAGCCTTCTCAGATCTTTAATGTCCATAAATAGATGACACCTTGAATTACTGAGTTCTTTGACAGAAAACACCGAACATTGGATCTGAAACAAAAGTCACTAAAGGCTTTTTTTTTTACCTTCCTTTTTTTCCATTGATTCAACTTGGCTGGTTGACAAGGTGTAGAATCAGCATGGTAAAAACCCAGTACAATGAATTAAGAATGAAGAAGGAAGATGAATTAAACAATGCACAAATCAAACATGCTCACCGTGCTGAGTCAGTTCTGACTCAGAAGGAACAGTACTAATTCACCAGAATCGCAGTGTGTTATATTATAGGAAGTTTCTCATCTTAAATATTGACAAAATTCAACCTTCCACAGAGTTTAAGATATGACAAGATTAAAGGACCAGGCAATGTTGGTGTGAGTCAAAGGAGATTAATTAATATTAACTGAGAAAAACCAACAATCTGGAAACATCTTTAGGAATTCAGAGGGCTTTGGAATAGCAGATATCTGAAAATTTAATCTTCAAAGAGATAACACGAAAGAAATTATTTCAAAATTGCTTCCCAATTTCAGAGTATAATAGTAAATTGCAGTGATTCTTCTTCAGTTCCCTGTTCAGTATCTTTTTAGGACTTGCTGTGTTGTTTCTCTGATAGGCATACATCACACAGATCTGCATACATCCATGCTCTCTCTCTGTCTTTCATGCACACACGAGTGAAAACAGGAATCCACAGTCTTCAGATATTTGATGGGTTAGCATTAGTGAAAATAAAAAAATGTGCAATATTTGTCTATTATTTTTACCTTCAGATAGTTCTAGCTAACTGTAAAGAAATAGGTTACAACATCCCCTATTAAGATACTCTTATGTACATCAGAAAAAATAGTTTTCTTCATGTTCTTGAGAAATATTTAAGAAAACATATGTAGTGAAAAATCTGCTGCAAAAGATAGATCAGGAAACTGGGAACAACATAAAAAGAAGAAACAGATTCTTCAAGAAAACTAAAGCAGTAATGGATGGTACAGAAACAAATTTTGAGAGAAGAAGGAGAAAATCAGGAATATTTTCACTCTGGAACAGAAGAAAGACTACAAGAGCATCTGGTATGATCAAAATAAAATCAATAAGCAGTGACATATGTTCCATAATCCTCAATTGCACAAGACAAGTTCATATGAAATGTTTTCCTTTATGATTGACCAGCTAGCTTGCCCTATAGTCCTTCAGCATTCTTTGCTGAAACTTTTTCTTTCCCATTTGTGGGCTTGGAGGGTTGAATATTTCACATAATTAGTAAGTGTTGTCAAGCCAGAGCAAAGCAGTGCAGTAGCTGGCTGACTGCCCAGAGGTAGAAAGAGAATAGTAAAATCTTGCAAACAGGACAGGAAGAGAAGTTAAACAAGAGACAAATTCTCTATTTTTGGCACATACTCAACTTGGCTAACGGAGAAATTGCAGATGGAAAGTGAAAAAAAAAGATAAAGTTATGAAAAAAAATAAAGACAAATATGCAGTAAGGTAATTTTACAATATTCATCATTCCATCAGTCTTTGGATAGCAGATACAATGCATGCATGACATACAATATACTAATGAAAATTAATCTGTTCAAGCTAGAAGTTCCTGAGATAACTAAGCCAAAGAGATCAGGGAAGACATTATCGGATACATTTATACTAAATCAGCCTATTCAGAGAGAAAGAGAAGTCACTTTGATTCTGTTGATTGAGCGACAAAATAAGAAAAAGAGCTATGTCAGCTCAAAAACATAATTGTACAAGATTTTTTAATAGGTTATATAAAAAATTTGGAATATGGACATGTGGAATTTGGAACATTTCTGGACAGCAGTATGGATATTGATGTTCATATTAGTATTGAAAAGCTTAACAAAAAATATTCTCGTTATGTTTATTTTTGTCACCTCCTTGACTTTCTCCCTTTTCTGTAAGACTGTGCTGATAAGAAGCTACCTTGTAGGCCTAAAGCTTTTTTTTTTTTTTTCAGATCTTGTATATCAAGATATTTAAAACTTCAAGGATTAGATTCTTGCCCTTGTATCTTATCTGACTATTCTAGAAGTCCAAGGGATAAACATGATCTGTAACAGCTCTGGAAGGTATTTTCTTAAAGCACATTTTTAATAGCCTTATTTATATAGCCCAAACATAGGGGTATGACAGAGGTAAAAGCCAGCATGTCAGCAAAAAAAGTGTTAGTAATTCATAACCTGAGATGCTGCTGTGATTGTCATCAATACAGCTTTGATAGCTGAAAGAAATAGATTAAGACATTTACAGTTTGCTGTACTGAACGTGAACAATACAAGAACTTCTATTTTTTTTCTCCCCAAGTTGTTAACCTTCCAATAAAGATATCATCCAAATGCCACATGTACCTGACCCAGAACACTACACATGTATGATGGAATATTCAGGCTAGGCAGCATGCAGGCTGCTTACCCATGTGATATTTTTTAAAAGATTAAAAACAAAGATGTTTTAAACAACTAACGGCATGTGTGTATGAATGACTAATCCCCAGTCAGTGCCTAAGGTCCAGAATTTAGGTATGTGTAAACTTTTCTGTGATTGCTTGTGATATTAATGATTTCTGTGTCAATGTTTTAATTTGTTAATCTCAAAAAAATTTTTGTAGCTACTTTTGTCTAGGTAAGGATTACAGCAGGCTGTAACACAAATAATGTTATCAGTAAACTCATTTTAATCAGAAGTTATTCAAAACACCTGACAATTTATTGAAAAACTCCATCTGTGTCTGAAAATTGTGATTGAGTTAAATCATGCATATTGTAACTTTACAGCCTCCTGTGCTGTAAGGTGTATATTATCTAATTAGACAAACAACAAGCCAGTATTGCATGAGAAGGGCCACTCATATTGTTCCTTAAATTGCTTAACCGCTGCTATAAATTGTGAAAATAGTTCCTCTTTTTATCTGTTTTTTAATTAAAAGAGAATATTCTCCAAGATCACCAGCAACTTCAGAGAAAGGCATTTCTGAAACACTTGCAGAATCTTGGCATATGTTTTGATTCTACTCTGTCTGGTTACATTAAACTGTGTAATAGGGTGAAGGTTCTACCTACTATCACACTCAGGAGATTAAGCACAATATGGTCCTTCCATATGGTATTTGTGCCTAAAAACCAATGAGATTAGAATGCCTATGCTGAACATCACTCCATATGTTCATCAGAATAGCCCATAAGTCTTGATAGAACTAGTGATTTTTTTAAGAGATTTAAATTAATATCTGCCAATAATTATTGTGTTTCATTCCCTCCCCTCCCCAATTATACTATTATATGTTACACTAATGGCTGTTTTGTTTGTTTCCAGTATGCATTTTCCTATGTTAAATGAGCATAAATATTTCACTTCTATACCGGAAAATTTATATTCTATTTATGAAAAATATAATCTGTTTAGCACTTGATTATACAGTACAACTAAAGCAGAAAAAGATTATGAAGCCAATCAACAGTTCACACTGGATTTTTTTGCTAGGTATTTTGGTGGTTAGTAAATTGAATCTTTGCAAACACATCTCATTTCCTGACTAATATTTTTCATTTTTAATCTTGATACCGAAGTGACATGGCAACATCAATATTATCCTTATAATTTATGGAATTAGAGAACAGAAAAATCACAGGTTTTGGCAAGTACATGTGTAACTCCAGAAGTAATATCCATCTCTCTCCCACAGATGAAAGTTCTCCTCTCATCCTCCCATCTGTAACTAGTGTATCCTGAGACTTGAACCTCATTTTCTTAACAATTTTTGATTGTCCAGCAATTTAAGAAAAAATACAACACACCTTTCTTTTTTCTGCTTTAGGTTAAACTCACCGTTTTTTCCCTTTCTAGCTGGACCAGGGTGAAAGAGGAAGAATACTGAAATCATACCCTGAAGGCAAGGGTGCTACAAGTGAGGCTAGAACAGTAACAGTCAGAGAAAATAGTTGTACACCTTACTCAAGGAAGGTAATCATTGTGTAGCTTATAATAAGACTTCATCTTATACCAATTTGTCTCTTTACAACTGTTTGGGGTTTTTTGTTGTTGTTGCTTTTTGTGGGGGAAGGATAGTCTGCTTTTTTGTTGGTCACAATTATCTGTTGCTCTTTTCTCTTAGTTGGTTCTCTTTCTGACTGGATGTTGGATGGAGGATAGAGTGGTGGCTTCTGTTCCACTATTTTTACCTCTCATTCTTCCACCCTTATCTTTGGCTAACTGAATCACACACCACTTCTCTCTCTGGCCCCACCTCCCTGAAAAGACGATATTGATAATAGCTTTCTATCCTGAAGTAGAAGCTCTTCATTCTCGTCCTTAACAGATTAGGGAAAATGTTCTAAATCCTCCTGCAGCAATGATGTTAATTTGTTTTCGACCAGTAATCCCATACATAGTGCAATATCTTCTAATTTGTGAAGATCAACTTTAAAACTATTTGAATAGAATCTAGTCACATTAGTATTGTTTAAATCCTAGTCAACATGTATATCTTTTTTTTTTTCTTTCTGATTTTGATACATTTTGGAACTCACTTAAGTCTTATTTACCAAGATTGTTTAGAATACGATTCATTAACATTTTGTCATCTCATTTAACAAAGAGCGTAAATGTGAATGAACACAAGTAGTCATTGATATTAATAACAATGACTGTCACTCAAAATGCTTTTAGGTGTTTTAAATAAGATATTTATGGTTCCTTGATAGACATAAAAATCTAATATTTAATTTGAATTACGGTTTTCTGAATTACTACATTGCAGAAGAAAATATTTACACTCCATTGGCTTAAGGTATTTTTACTTTGCACTATTAATCTTGCATAAAAAGGCATTATTTTACACATCTTTGCAGTCTTTATAACAACTTAAACGTAATTCCTTTCAATGCTGCTTGCAGCTATCATTTAGGAGTAATAACAGAGTGGGTTTAAAAGAGAATATCCCATCATACAGCATCTATCTAGTAATTTTCCACCTCTCATATTTCTAAGAAGAATTTTCTTTTTCAATTGACTCTTTCAACTACATGAATTCAGACTTGCATTTCTCTTATTCACTTTAGCCTGATGACACAAAATGGGAGTTATTCATGATTCTGTTCAGCAACACAGTCATTTTATGATATTTTTCTAGCTCTGATGCATTTTTAATAGCGATATCAGTACAAAGAGATTGAAAGTAACACAAAATAACAGGGTGGTGGAAGCCAAATGCAAAATCAATATAATAGATTCTCAGAGTATTTAAATAGAAGACATTTGGCTCTAAATAATAAATAAATATTGTGACTTCATTTTTGCACAATTCTTGATTTTATTTTTGGTTATTCTATTTAAAAAAAAATTAAATACACCTGGTCCTGCTGTAGTGTGATCAAAATATAGCACCTCTTCTTTGAGACCATTTCTATTACTGTAGTGGGACAATGCAGATTAATTAGCTACTGTTATTTATTGCAGTTAAATTATGCATAAATTCAGGTTCCTCAGAATATAATCATAGCTTTAGGAGCAAGAAGAAAGTGTCACAGAGGTACCGTATTTAAAATTCACATACATACTTTGTCAAGCACCTAAGTAAATCAGAAATTTCACCACTTACAAAATTTATTTGGAACCTGAAGGTATAAGTAAATTTGTAAAAATAGTAGTAAATACATAATGGAAAAATTTTACAGTTTGGCCTGCCTTTATGTCACTATTTTGTGGTGTAATTATAATATTTTTCCCATGTTACAGAGAGTTAATAGAGAGTTAGGTATTCGAATGGTATCATTTAGACTTAACAACCTGATTTTTGCTTCATGTGCAGGATCATTTTACCTCCTGCTGTCATTTACCCACAAGAACAGTGGAAGAGGTATTTCAAATTGTTAGGTCAGAATCTTAGTTAAGGTATAAAGATTAGCATTTTGCCTTAATTCAGCAAAACACATAATCATATTTTAATTTCACAGACTTCTTTGAGACTTCTTTGATACTTTACTGGCTCTTTCTGTCTAAGCTTTTTAAGCATGTTAGTTTTAATAAAGATCCCAACCTATTACAGAGAGAAAAGTAGAAAGACTCGTAAAACAAGGTTTCAGGATTTGCTTTTGAGCCTAACAGGAAGTTTGCTGGGGACTAAGTTCATATGAAAGAGTAAAACATTATGTAAAAGATATACCAAAATAAAGTAAAAAGTTGTGGTGCAGGGACTTAAAAAGGTAAACCTGGATGTTGTATACAGACAGATGAGCCTGGGATTTGATTTTACTTTATGCAATGAGTCTGACAGCAATTCAAGAACTCAAGTGCTCCCATTATACCTGTGAAACCTCAGTGTGTTCAGGAAATGGGGTCAGTTGGCAAAGCTATGATGAAGAAAATTATCTTAGAAAAAACTTCCTAGCAGGAAGTTGACTAGCCAGCTTGTACATGCCCAAATGCAGACTTAAAAAAAAAAAAAAAAAAAGGATTTACTTATTTTAGCTCATCTGAGGTGTTTTAAGATGAATTACATGTTTAGAACACACAGTACTTTGGATTAACGTAAGAGGTAAGTCCAGGGTGTATTTTCCTAACCAAGGAGAAAATCAATGAGAAAATCTACAAATTACAAGTGTACATTTGTACAAATGTACAAATTAATGTGCATTAATTGCCCTCAGAATTTTTTCTAGCTGTAGGTATTGGCAAATTGGTCTTTTCAGGTCTTTTGCCTTATCCTTGGCAACGTATGAGAACTATAGATCTGAACATAAAAGAGAAGAAGGCTAGGTTTGCGTGCACCAGGCCTTTGTTTGTTGCTGGTATAGAAAGCATTTTAATAATAGAATTATAGAAAAATAAGGTTGGAAGGGGTCTTTGAAATCATCTAGCCCCACCTCCAGTTCAGAGGATGGCAAACTTCACAGTTACGTAAGATTGCTAAGGGTTTTGTCCAGCTGAATTGTGACTGTCTCTAAGGACAGAGACTGCTTAAGTGTGCAGCTTCCTCCGGTGCTTAACTGAAGCTTTTTTTCTCTCATGCTTGAACCCATGACTATTGCCTCTTGTCCTTCCTCTGTGCCTCTCTGAGAGGAGACTGACTCTGAATGCAGTAATATCACTTTAGCAAGCATAAAACTGCAATTAAGATCCACCTTTGCCTTTTCTTCTCCAGCCTAGGCCACACGTTTAACCTAACCCCTCTTCATGTGTTACATACTCTATGCCTCAAACTTCCCCATGGTATTCTGATGGAATTGCTTCAGTATTTTGACATACTCTTCCTCTTTTTTTATTTTCTGTTCATGAAGTGCAAGTTAGATGTTTTCTGAATACTTCTTTTTTATCCAATCAGCTTCAAAACAGCAGTGAGAAAGGACTTTCAGGTTATCAGTGTAATTAAGAGAAAGTCGTTCACTCACACCCCCACATACTCCTCTTCCTACCACTGTATGCCCGCACACTCACAAACATGAACAAATCCATTGGCTTGGTTCCAGTTCTCTCCATGGAGGATTACACAGAGGAACTTGATGACTCGTGATCCAGACTCTTAGGGGGGTTGGGGGTTGGGTGGAGTGGCAATATTAATCTGTTTACATGTCTGTTTTTCTCTGACAGTAAATGAAGAGTAATTTATTCTCAAGTGAACCTTGGTATTTTGATCAATTTGCAACAGTTACTCTCTTTTCTCTGCCAGACTTATTGAGAGAATATATTTCAATATTTAAAGTAGAGGCAACACTTTGCATTGTCTATTCAGTCTGACATATTTATTTGCCAATGTAACTTCTGTATAAAAATATGTAGTTGCTAAAGGTAACTGCTGTTTTAGGATCTGCTGAGATTTTATGAAACATATTTCACATTCGGTACTACAATTAAAAAAAATATTTAAAAAAAAAGGAGTTGAAAAAATTTAAGTAGTAACTGCTTATTCCAAATTTTCTATCTAGAGACGCGGTCCTGTTGAACTTCCAGTCTTGTATATCTAAAATGTAAAAACAGACCTATAAGGAGAAAATAAAAATAAGATTTAAACCTCTTTCTGCCACCTCCACAGAAGTATTATTTTCCACTTTATGGGTGCAACAGCCAGAAGTTTAGATTTAATCCATCCCTCATGGGGCAGAGAAGAAGCCAGGCCTTCTATCTGGGCTATTATGCATGGTAGTATATACAGCATCTGCCAAAAAACAAGATCTCCTGTCATGAAAAGTTCTCTTCAGAAAGCCTTCGAAACCTTATATCTATGGGCACTTTGTGTTTTCATCACAGTTTCAAATTAATTAGTGAGACTACTTCAAAAGCTTTAATCTAGGCTATGGTATTAAGAAACATGCATTAGACATTTCCTGTTTGCATTTCTGCGTTGCTTGTTTAAAGAGTTCTTTCACTTTCATCGAAGACTGTTGAGAGCCTTAATGTACAATATTGACAGAGTAATAAAAATAGCAGATTATGTTTCTGGCTGTGTGCCAACTTCATTAAATTCTCAGCCATTTCAAAAACAATATAGAAGACAAAGGAAAAACAGCCTTGTTCAAGCTTAATCAGGATTGCAACAGAAATATTATGAGGAATATCCAGTCAGTACCTTTTCCATTAAACAACTGCCCCCAGATACTGCTTCCTGAGTCATGTCAACACTCTGTACCTTCTTTTTCCTGGATGCATGTTAAAATCATAACTGGCAACAGTTTGCTTCCTGAAATTCATGACCTAAATGTTTGCGTTTCTGAGATAACACAATACATTTGCCCTTTCAATGATAGTATCACAAGATCCTCTGCTTTGAGGTATCAGACAATAACTCTCTGAGTTTTGAATATTGAACCTGTTGTATACGGTAAACAGCATCTGCAAGTATGACTTATTCCATCTAGAGAACACTTCGAAGTATGAAAATATGAGAATAACTAAAAAAAGAAATCTTTCAAATGGCACAGCGTAATGTAGAACCTTATATCAGACTAGGATAACATTCAGAGGCTATATTTAGATTTCATCACAGACTTCAGCTGAGAGATTCCTACATTAACGGCTGTAAATATTAAAGGAACAAAATGAAAGCATGTTTGCCAGAAAAGCAAGAGAAATGTTAGTTTGGAATTAGAACTTTAGAAATGTCTGGGCAAAAACCCGTTAACTGTAGGTAGGTGCTCTGGCTATAGAAGTGTATTTTTTAATTCTCAGCTGTCACTTACTTCTTTTATTGCATATAAGCCATGCATAAGTACAAAACCCAACCATTTTAATGAAAGTATCCAGAAATAGTGCTGATAATTAAGTAAGATTTTTGAAAGGGTTTTGTTGTCTGGCCCTTAAAATATTATCTGCAGTCTGGACTCAGATGTCATGTGTCCTTTACAGTATTTTATCCTTCTTGAAGACATTTAGAAAAATCAAAATACTTAGTGGATAAATGCCTAAATCATCCAGGAGATAATGCAGAGGAAAACATGCATCCTTCAGGCTTGGTTATCTGGACTGTATGATGCAGTTTTACTCCTCATGGATTTGACAGGCTCACTCCTCCGTCTATACTTACACTCT